>NW_010405515.1:47094-57203 GCF_000710305.1 Buceros rhinoceros silvestris | reverse complement strand
TACGGCTGAAGCCATGAGATATGTTTGGAGAGCAAGGCTCTGCTTCATGTGTATCTCCTTCTTACAGCTTATTTCACACTCCATGTCATACATGGGATTCAGGAACAAGCTTAATGAACACGGTGCCTAACAACAAGGATTAGCAGCAGGAAGTTATAGAATATTAGATCAATGATCTAAAGCTACCAGATCCAGAACAGGAAAAAATGGTAAGAATCCAAGATTCACCACCAAGGACCAGAGTTCTATAAAACCAGTTGCCAGAAATAAATGCCTATTGTAACAACAAAAAGGGAACAGAAAAAAGTTCACTTTTAAAGAACATGACTTGGGGATTGAAAAAAAAAAAAAAGTGGGAATGACAACCTCCTGCTCAGGAGCAACAGTAAATAAAAAGCTTATGCACAAGTAGGAAGAATTTTATGGCAGCTTTTTAAAAAAGAAAATAGTTGTGTGGAATCCAACTGAGGGAAGCCCACAGAGTCAGAAAATAAGGTTGAGAGAAGTTCCCAATATTTCTCTTTTATTCTTACAAAATCCTTTCTGCTGCTTATAACTGCTGATGTAGACGCCTTGTGAATGCAACTCTATGACATCTCCTCAAACATAGCATGTATAAGATCTGGATGCAAAGAAGTAAACGGCCGTTTTACTGTATTTGTTTCCTGTTGCTAACACAAGTCTAAGCACCTCTCTTGGCTGTGTCACTGTTACATCTAAATTTGATTCCAATAAGAGATTAACATTTGAGGTTGGAGTGAATTTTTGTTTATTTGTTTTTTCAGGGGGGTAATTTTGAAGGTGGATGTTTTGGAGAAACAAACAAACAAAAAACAAACTAAAAACCACACCAGAATCTCAGTGGCCACAGTTAATTGGTACTAAATAGAATGCTAAACAGTCTCGCACAAGGTAAAAATCACTGAAAAATAAGAATACAAATTTAAATTTCCTCTCAATTCATCAAATAAGTAGTAAAAAAAAGAAAAAGAAAAAGAGAGAGAAAAACTGAACTTCAACCTTTCTTCATAAAACATAGCAATACTAACACAAGCAAGTAAAGGCTGCTGGAGTGTCATTCCTTACAAAGAGTTCTCAGATCTCCAGCTCTAATTCTTCAGTTTATCTTTTATGCATGAAGAAGACTTTCCTAATATTTTTTTTACATAGATGTATGAGACAGTGAGCATTCTTGTTCATTCATAGTAAGTTCTTCTGCACTATTATATACACAACTCTAAGATGCCTAGAGCATAAGACGTTTATATTTTGTAACCGAAAATAAAACAGAAGAGACAGATCATTAAAACTAAATACCTAGAAGCCAAATCTATAAAGATGATTCATTACCTAATAATTCTTCAGAAATATAAGGAAACAGAAACAAATTGATACATCCTGACCTGTAAAACACATATAACACTGCATTCCTGAAAGGAAACTACTCATGGATTAAAATGATGGAGAACAGGAGCATGATATCCTCATCACAGGTACTTTGATTAGCTTTCTTTTTCCATGGCGTGCTGGAAGGAATTTTATGTTTCTCAGTACATTATTTGTGTGTGGGTATTGACTAAAATAATAAATTATAGGAGTGGCAGAGGGCATTAAGTGTCACCATTCCCACTACATACACAAGATATGGGAAAGAAAAGAGAAGGACATGAGATTAAAAAGAAAAAGGAGGAAAGGAGGAAATTGTTTCTTTGTTGTGAAGCAGATTCTCTTTAAAATGGCTCACCTTCCAGATGCTCCCCAACTAAAGGAATTGGCAGATGGCAACTACTGCAGATGGATCAGCACAGCTGAGGCACATATACAGCTGCGAGTAGCTGGCTCTGCAATGTTTGCTTTTCTTTCTGCCAACCACAGCTACAGCACTTTTTGAGAGTGGGTGGCAAAGTAGGGAGAGGTTTTCCCAAATTCATGGCAGAGGAAAAAGCCTTCTGTTAACATCACTTTCTTCCTTATTATCCTGAGTGCATGATAGCATAAGACATTTCGCTCATTCATTAAAGAGAAAGATATACTTTGCCATCTATAAATGTGTGTGATTAATTTAGAAACATTTATTAGATGCAAATCTGACGTTAATTTTCCCTCTTTCTTATGGATTGTCAATCTGTTCTTATGAAGCTCAGAGTATGAGCTCTATTGGAAGAGCTTTGCTGGTGAACAGGACTGCTAAAGCAACATAAAAAAAGGCAAGATGCATCTTTTCAGAAAAGGGGGAACACGTTTTTTCTGTGGCAGCTTGGCTGCAGAGCAGCAATTTTCACTAAATTGGCCTGAATTATTAAGGTGAAAAAAGGTTGTGCAATAGAGAGAACCATACGTGTCCATATGCAGGCAGTAATACAAACCTATTTGTTCCATATAATTAGAAAGCATTGAGGGATATTTCAGAAGATGAATGAAACATTGATGATTTAACCACTACAGAATATGTTGTTCTTTGGAAATAAAGATGTTTTTGAGACTGTCATAGTCCTTGAGATTTTCTTTATGAATTACCTTCAAAACAAAGTGCTCACAGGAGCTGCTATAGCACACCACTACTGTTTCTATCATAATATAAAAAGCATGGGGGAATGGAAGGAATATATAAGTTGACAATATCCTTAGTTATCATTTAGAGCCACATGTACATATTCAGTGGTGTTTTAAACATATGCAGAGAACATCCCTAAGAAGTTAGAATGAACAAGTCTATAAACTGTTAAACTGACTCGGTTAATAAATCGAATTCCTAAACAAGCTTGCCAGGCAGATTTGTCAGTGATTTATGCACCTCTGAGAGTATATAAAAGACTTGTCTCTGGGGATGTTCTTATATAAAAGGCTTTTACTGGTATCCCGTAAATCCATCTGTGTTATTTCCACCACTTTGCGAAGTCAGATTTGTGATGTGATCTTGTTAATGCAGGTCACGGGAGATTAGATTGATGTTCAGTTTTGGACTGCTAATTTGTGTACGTTTAGATCAGGGGGGTAATAAATCAGAATACAAAAAAAAATAAAACCCATAAACTAAAAATTATTAAACAGACATCTTAACTAAATCAATCCAATTACAGACATACCACTTCCATGAAGTAAATGTGTGTACTAACCTTGTCTCGTACATGGCCTTGCCAAGACAGATGAAATAATCCTGTGATTACACTGAGTGCATTTCGTCAAAACTGCCTAAAAACACATTTGAGGGCCTACGTCAATATATTTAATACATCAAGACTTCACGCTTAAATATGAATTTTAAGCCTTAGCAATGAAACATTTAAAAATTCTCCAGTATGAATCTATGACTTTCCTACCCCCTTTTGTCAGTGAGCACTTCCCTTTCCTCCCTATTCAAGGCATTCCTTTAAAAATCACAGCTGTGTTTTTGCAGCACTTTTAACTCCCTTCAACAAAATTTTCTAGTCAGAATTAAGTGTAAGTGAGTTTTTGGAAATTGCTTGTGTGTGGTGGCTCTGTTAAGGCACTTAATTAGGTAAGGCCAAACTTCAAACAAGCTATGGACCAAATCCAGACCTTCAAAAGAAAGGTCACTTCTATCTATTGAAAACATCTTTTGAGGTTGTCCTCTACAAAGATGTAATCAGCATATGACTGCCAGCCTCATCTCCCGGCTGTTTTCCTTTGCATGTGCAACTTTCTGAAACTCAAGGCAGAAGAGAAATCCACTTTTGCAAGAGAACGCTTTTATATTTTTTAGCATTTTATTCAGGGACACAGTTTAACAAATTTCTCTTAATATGCAACACTTTGCACATGGATCCAGGTAGTTCTTAGGAAAGTATCTAAAAGAACTTGAGAGAATTAAGTGACTTTTAAGAAAAGGTATTCATCTCATGCAAATACATTTTTTTATAAGGTGTGGAGTTTTTAACGCGTCAATACATTGACTAAAGCACAGTATGTGAGAGGACAGGGTGTCTATTCTGCAAGTTAAATGCACAAAAAGGATTTCTTGAAAGGAAAAAAAAAATGAAATCCCTAAACAACTGAAACAACATACTGGTGTAGTTGCTTTGGAAACAAGTAGAATGCTTTTAAAAATTATATATTTGGTATTTATGTTTCTGCCCAATATTCAAGTATATATTAAAATGTAGGTATGTAGCTGAAATTATACAGGTCGTATCTCCTATTTTCACACCTCTTTTTTCATTTCAGGCTAAACAAGCAGTCAAACTGTGCTGGACTTCAACTTAATCTTTTCATATTTTTGAAGCTGTGTCAAAACAACAGTCTTATGTTCTTAGGACTCAATTCTGCAGTGCTTTCACAAGTGAGAAACTCAGATCATTTGAGAAACATTTTTTGATTCACTGAGCTTGCACACACACAGTGACTGTGTAGATGTTTATAGAGTTTGGTTCCCTGACAAATACATTTATTTTTTTCCTTCAAAAGGGAATTTCCTTACCTTTTCATATTTACATTCCCAGCACACTTTCATCCTAAAAGCTTACACATGAACTGTCAAACTTCATTGCTGAACATGTTGACGCGAATCTGGTTACGGTCTTTAGAGTTTTCCCTGAATGAGGAATGTCTAATTTAAATCTCTATTCATAATGTCTTAAGGCCTTGAAGCATAATCTCCAGGAAAAAGATGAAGACAACACATTCAACAAGATCCTGGTAATTCGTGGGACCAAAGCAACCACATTGATCCTTTTCACCAGCAGGAAAATGTCTGCATCTCCCATGGCCTAGCTCTAGCAGCTGGATGGTGGCTCTGGGGAAGAAGACCTGATGATCAGATTGTAGTTCTTGGTAAGCAGATGTCTGCATTGCATATATTGCAGACACAGTTGCCTTCAGAGAATAGCTGACAATTAAAAAAAAAATGAAACAAAACTAAACTTCTGGGAGAATAGAAAAAAGAAAAAAACAAACCCAAACAAAAACTCCACAAAACCAAGGCAGAGCTGCTGTTATGCAAGAATTACTATTCCCTCTATCAAGTACTGTAGATATTCTCTGCCAGAGCAGACAGACGCTGAGAACTGCTGAAGTGCTAGCAAGCAGAATATGATTCTCACAGAACAGTTATCTTCCTAATCTCCCCTGTCATGTTCATAGAACTTGGATTCTCTGGCCAATTCTTTGGCAGGATTGTTTTATTATTTTTTTTCTTCCTCCAGTTATAGCAACTCTATTTTACTAAAAGACCTGAACTTATCCAACAAATCTGACTCAGAATTTTTATTTACCTTAAGACAACTAAAAAAAAAATCATTCTGGTTGCTATCATTTATAAAAGAAAATATAACAGATGCAAAGTTTATTGAATAAAGGATCATAAACCCATTTAAATCACTTTCATCTTACATTTTAAGATACAGTTGTGATTTATGTTCTTTTTCCATTTGTGAAGAGGGTAGAACAGATGATGAAGTCTAAGTTTGCAATTACACACCCATTAAAATAATCTACACCATCCAGAGATTGCTCAAAAAATGACAGGGTTTGTTTGTTTTTAGAAGATTTTTGCTTTAATTAAATACTATACTTCGGGAAGAAGCTGGACTTTACAATATATTTGTTATACCATGGAATTAACAATAATAAAACTGTGCAATAATTTTAAAGATAATTTATGCATTTTGTGTGTATTCATGTGTGAGTGTTTGTACACATACTTACTTGGAAAGATTTACACCTGGAGATTTAGAGAAGTGAAACACTGATTAGAATGATATATGTCTGCAAAAACTACTCCTGCTCCTGGCTGGTTTATTTTGTGCACCTGCTGTTCGGAAAAAAAAAATGTTCTTCTTTTCTTTTTTCCTGGTAATAGGGTTAGAGTACCTAGCAGGCTTGCAAAAATTTCTGCAACCCTCTCCCCTTACTCTGCCTGTGTTAATGTCATCCCAGCCCCAAAACACACGCTTTATTTCAGATCTTGACAGATAGTTATTAAAGCAAGAAAGATGCTACTACACAGGAGTCAGAAGATTTAAACCAACAGCTACAAAAAAGAGCTTTTCCTTTTTTTTCCCTTCCCTTTTTGACAAGATTCTTCTAAGTCTTAAAACAAAAATAATGATGTGTTGCATGGCACCTGAATCCCTAGTTAACATTAGCAACTGGTGTATTCTGCAATTGTAAAATGTCTTCCTCAGGATGAAACCCACGCAACATAATGACTCTTAGTGGTCTTTTAAATTTTTAAACTCCCGAGCTGTAAGTATACTGATGCAGTAGAGGTGTATGCAAAGGGTAAATACAAAGTCCAAAGATTGTTAAATATATGATGAACCTTTAAAGCAAAGCACTTACATCCAATCTTTGTTAGCAATAGTACAGAAAATCCTTACAGATAAACAAAGAGGTAGCACTTAGTGTTTCAACTTTGGGGCTGGAAAGGAGGGCTCTTTCAGCTGTAAGGTGGGAATACTCACTGCTCCCTTAAGCTAGAAAATATTCACCTGGATTTCCTAAGAGATTTCTGCACTTTAGGTGTATTTTCTATTACCTCAAACTAACAAAAAATGAATTAAGAAATAGTGCCTAGTAGTTCAGTAAGAAGTAATTATTAAAATGTCATGACTTATGTAAAAATGAATACATGTATAAATAGAGTTCTGAACCAACTCAGAATTTAACTTTGTTAGAAGCTCTCGGTAGAAACTTAATTTTTTTGGTCTTAGAGACTGAATTAAGGATTTTTTAATTTTTTTTATGCAACTCTCTCTAATATAGTTGAGAAGTTTAGATTGTGAGCAAAAAACCAGATCAAGTACGGCGTATTGTCTACATTTAGCCTGTGTCTGGAGTAAGCTGTAACAGTTGATTTATCACCTGATGACCCCTTCCCAGCAGAGAAAGGGGACAGGAAAATGAAAGAAGACTCAGGGGTTGAAATGGATTTAATGAAACAGCCAAACTAATACCAAATGCCAATATAAAGTATACAAAGTTATACTCAGCCCAGTGAGCCCAAGGCAGTCACAATAAAGGATGGGAAAGCACTCCCTGGGAGCAGAATGGTAAGTGAGCCTCTCCAGGGATGGCACAAAGCAGGATGAGAAGGATGAAGATGAGCAACAAACTTCCCCCTTTACAATGAGCATGCTGTTTATGGTATGGGATACACCTCTTGGCTCAGCTGCCCTGGATTTTGCCCCTCCCAGCCTAAGCTCCTGACTGACTCGAAACTGCTGACAGCCTGCATACCATGGCTGGGCTATGATTCTTTCCCAGTGAAACCAGGACACATATACATACAGAACATAGTCCTTCAAGACAACTATTACTCAAATGTTGTTTTCTAAATGCCTGAAGCAAACGCACCTTTTTGAAAAGTATTTCTGTTTTTGCTGTATTTCAGAAAGAGTATATTGTACTGCTCAGGAAAGAAAGTAGATAACATCTATTCTTGCCTTCAAACATAGTTTTAAAAGTAAGAAATGCTACATTTGTAGAAATTAACATTCATAAAAATCAGAGGGAAATTCCATATTTTGAAGAACTAATATAATATAAAGCTAATACAAAAGCCTGTTATCAGCCCCTGGATGCTGTTAGAGAGGAATACTTTTAAATAAGCATTTGATTAAAAAAAAAAAAAAAACCCAAAAAACTTAAGAGGATTTTATAAGCACACTGCCAATAATTTTACAACCAGCTTGTTAAAGATTAACCCTACCATCTAGCCACTGTATCTTTAAGAGAATGAATAACTTCCATTGCTAAATGATTTCCAGATAAATAAATTAAACTGATAAAATGTGTAAGGTAAAACAGGACAAGTAATCTCTAGTTTTACTGTTAACTAGACCATGTTTACATGTGAAAATGACAGGATGTTTTCTTATTAATTGTAATATGTAGCTACATATATTTCCATACTTTTTTCCCACTTTTCCCCTTGAGGGCAATTTCAGGTTTTTTTGAACAGAGGTAATACTAAAAAATGTTCATATGTGCCTAAGTAAGAGAAGAGAAGGGTATGCAGACCAAATCACCTGGAAGATGCTAGGAAGATTATTTACTTTAGTAAGTAAAAAAATTCACCAAAGCTCTCAATAACTCTCAATAGCACTTTGCCCTGCTAGAAAGTGGAGAAAACCAAAACACGATAATAATAACACCAAATCGATTAAACCCAAAGCAAGTCAAAACAGCAATTTAAGAGATAGCAGAAGGCAAAACCACTCACACACTGTCAGATTTTCTTTCACTTCCACTATCTGGTTTGAAACACAAACTACTGAACGAAAAATCAAACCTGTCCTCTACAGAATTATTAGTAAAAGAAAGAAGCCTGTGTGTAGGTCTCTGCAGAGGACAATATCCTATGCAAAAACTCCAAAAATCTACCACATGATTTAGCAAGAAGTTATGTTTGCCACACATCTACTGTGAGGAGGGATCACATTTTGCATAGAGGTAGTGGACTATTCTTTCCTGTATGGGTTTCCTCCAAACCATTGCCACACATGCTATGTACAGATTTAATTATATAGACCCACTCAAGATAGCTGCCTCTTTCCCAGGGAACTCCTCCAAATTCTTGCATGAATTATGGACAGTTGAGGAGATGTGTGAAAAAAGCACAGCTCTTAATAAGCGTTTCAGCTTTTATTTTACAACAAGCCAGGAGAAAGGATTTTTTTTTTTTTAAACAGATGCCACAACAGCCAGTTGTTTCACAGAAAGGAAGTTCATTTCCCACAGGCACTAATAATACTCCTTTCCATCAGGGGCCTGAGTCATAGCCATTACTCACCCCTCGCCTAACCATTAAATCAGGTCCTCTCTCAGATTCTGCTCCCATTTCAATGACAAGGATATAAGCTGCATCAAAGCAGAGGTACAGGGTGACAATATGAGAATTTGCTCATCTGCTTACTAAATTCCTACAAGTTAAAATTAACATGCATCATTAGTGTTCCTTTCATCATAGGTAAATAATGGCAGAAATCATCCCTTAATCGGTTATGCACACTAAAAAAACTCATGCAAGTAGTAGAGGTGTCCTGCAGGAATATCATTCAAGTGGCTTTTTGTCATTTTTGGTAGTCTCCATTATAAGCGATCCTAGTAATTAACTAACAAAAAAGCTAGGAACCCCACACATTTTACAACATCTGTAAGCTAAACTTACCTCTCTACTTCCTCGCGAAATCCCTGTTCTTCCATATTTTTACAGTCCTAGATTTCCATAGTTCTCTGACATGCAACTGTAAGGGGGAGATTGTTAATTCAAAGAGCCATCCACAGAAACTCATGTTTCTCACTGCTACAATCAGCAGTGAATTAACAAAAATTTCGTTGATGAGCCTTCCAGGGTAGGAAGCATGTCTTCTTTTTGAAATATGCATCATCTTTTTCCGAAAAAAAAAAAACATTTTACAGTTTCCATTTATGGGATATGAACAACCCAATTAAAAAATAAAAATTCATTATTTGCAGATTTTGGCATTCAGTTATCTTTCAATGGAACATTCCTTGCTTGTTGGAATGCAGAAAAAACCTTATAGTTGTGAGAAATAAGCATTTTACCTCAATTTCCAAAATAAGGAAATGTTACTTGATGCAGGACACAAATGAGACATTTCTACAGCAGGGACAGAACCCAAAATACTTGTTTTCCAGACTCATGCTCTGACCACTTCACTATGCTTCCATGGCTTCAGAAAAACAATAGCACATCAGCTGCCATTGCCCAGCCAATTTTGTTTAAATTACTGCTTCTCAGTTGGTGATCTAATCAGGACAGCAGTCAGGCCTGCTCTGCTCATGACTCCTGCAGTGCTCATCTCAACACTGAGAGTTGCAGCATAATGTATGTTTATAATGGATGGTTGAATCAAAAATTAAGGTAAGCTATTTGTTAGTGTAAATAAGTGTTCATCTTATTTATTTTATGTTCATGTGTTTGCATAGCAGGCCTCTTAAGTGGTTGTTTGAGATCCAGGTCAGACAGAGGTGTACGATAGGCAAAACCAACAAATACTCATAGTAATTATGATGGGTGTGTGCTTTAGCATTGCTTTACAATATGAAATTCAGAAAGGAAAACTGAAAACTTTCTGTTTACTGAGGCATCCTCAAAGAGAAACAATGTTTTAAACAGAGGCATT
>NW_010405515.1:31856-47009 GCF_000710305.1 Buceros rhinoceros silvestris | reverse complement strand
CTGGTGCTATACGGAAACAGTTCAATAGCATTATAGTAACGAAGAAAGACTCCATTTTTCAAGTGCATAGAATTCAAATTCTGTTTGGTAACTGAACATTGGTTAACTCTTTAAAATATATGCACATAAAAATTAATGTTGTACAAAAAATGTTTTAAGAGTTATAGTTATTTCTCAAAAACCAACTGAAGACATACAGTATACCCATCCATTGTAGCAATGGGCCAGCCCCAAGACTTTCTTCTCAATGACAATTTCCATATACAGGTGCCTATATTCTTTAAGGAATTCTTTAAGCTGCAGTCAAGCTTTGTGTGACAATATCCCATAATGTATATATATACAGACACACCTATGTACACACACAGAACCCACAAAAGATTTGTCCCCAACTGTTTGGTCAACTGAATCATTATTTGCATATCCTCAAACACTCATACCGATCTTTGATTAGATAGAGGAAAAAGACTTCCAGCCATTGAGTAAATAATCTCACTAAAGATTCCTGGAACTAAATACATTCAGCAAAGTGGTGATTTCCTACAAATCCATATTACTTTTGTAATATCCATAATACAGTGAGTTATATTTGATAGCCTATATCCACCGAGATTTTTTTTTTTTTTTCCTTTTTTTCCTCTTGGGGACCACAGGGCAATCGAGTTCTTACTTTCTGGTGACCTCTCTCCCATGGTAAATGCTTTTGAGGGCATGTCTGTCTGGGGAGAGGATTGAAGGACAGTGTGAGCTTTGAATTTAAAGCATAGCAGTAAGAAACAGAAAGCTATAGTTAGTCAAAACTATATTAAGTACAACGATGTCCACATGGTGAGTTACTGTGGAATTACCAGTGTGTTGTATATTCACAAACATACTGTATACTAACACTCTTGCTGCCACATAGAGAAGCTCTTTACGCTTTCTTAATGAGCACTGCCCTAATTTTCCAGGGAAAAGAGCAAGTACACACAGGAAAAAAAAAGAGGTTTTAGGGATAGAATTTTGAGTAAAGTACATATACAAAATGGAGAAGGGGTTTTAACTCAGCCCATTCAGATAGATTTGAGTTCATTTATGCTTTAATGAGAGCTAGCTGGGAACTGGCTGTTTCTTTTTCATGGTTAATTCTACTAGAAATACAGAGAGATTCTCAATCCTAGTCAAACATTGAATTTCAGCATAATACTGAATCAATATTCTCAGAAACAAAAATATGGTTTCGATCAATAAAATGTTATCGATTCAAGAAGGGAAAATGCTTCACTTTAATTCACATTTTTATGTTATTTTAATACACCAAACTTTTGAAATGAAAATCAGAAAGTTCCTTTTTGTTAAAGTAAAAATATTATTTGTAAAAGAAAAAGCAATAGAATGCTTTTTCTCCAATCTTTTAATTTCAATGTATTCAATATTTTCTGTCAGAAATAATTCTATGTTATAAAATGTTTCATTAGGTCTTACTTTAGCCCCAAAATCTCTAAAGGCAGCTTCACCTGCCCTCATGGATCACAAGTGATGAAAACACGATATATCCACTCCCAACTCGAGACCTACAGTGGAATGGACTGAAAACCACGACCATCTGACACAGCAGCTAACAGCAGAAATTTGGCTTTGTGAACATCATCACAAGACAGAATTCTGCAAGGGCTTCATCACACAGGCTTCAAATCCTCCACTCCACCAGCCTAGCAGCAATAAGAAAGAAAACTGAGACCACTGGATCAGGCATCTCTGCATGAGAACAATACAGAAAGACACTTGTCCTCATTAAGACCAAGCATGACGTCCGCTGCCCCTTTTGCTATTCCATGATTATTGATTGTCATTTCACCCATGAGTTTTTCGGCAAACTGCACACTTCTGTGGCTGTACACACACTCCCAAATGTACTTGTGTACATGGTACTTGCATGGTAATCCTGAACGTTTTCTGCTTTGCCTACGATAAATAGTAAATAATGAAAACACCATCGTTGTTATTATTATTGTTATTGTTATTATTATTTGTTGTTATTGATATTATGATTATGAGTCACTAGTGGAAAGGATACCAAGTATTTCTGGAGGGAGAAAAGGCACCTATTAAAGCAATAAAAAAGGGGTTTGTTCCATTTTGTTAAAAAAAGAAAAAAAAGGAAAAAAGAAAGAAAAAAGAAAAAAAAAGAAAAAACCCCTCTACATATTTAGAAAAGGGAACAGAGGTCTGGAAAAGGCTCAAGTCAAAGTTTTATGTTCAAAAAAGAACTGATATTACTAGCATTAACAACTGACAGAGGAATTATATTTGAAAGAATTATATTTTCTTTCTGGGAAGAAAATCAGCGACTCAGTGGAATCATTGACTTTATATTTGAATTTCATGTAATATACCGATTCTTTCTGTGATTAAGTAGACATTAATAAATGTAGCTCATTTTATAGGCTATTTGTAAATCATGTGTTTAAGTATAGAGCATGTCCAGGAGAAAATGAGAAGTTATTACTCACAGTGAGTATCCTTCTTGGGAAATACACTTTAGTAACTGTATCAGAATTTACTGCAAGCTATCAAGATAAAAAGGCATTCAAGTCAATGATAGCTTTAATCTGTATACAATAGATCTAAATCTAGGCTAGTGAAAATCTAAACTTTCAACGTTAAAGGTAATTGGTTTGAATAGAAAATGCAGATGTTTTCTCAAATTCTTTGTCTCTATTGATTTGTAATAGAATAAATTACAATTACAATAATTCAGTGAAAGATAATTACTGTAAACACATACTAGGAAAAAAAGCCCAAGTTGTGCTTTTGCCAAATAATATTTCTAAATAATCAAAGACAATATTTTGTACATTGAGAATATCTTGTGAAATGTAACGCGAACTGCAGCCAACTCTACGTAAAGGAAATGAAAGGCTGTTACAATGGTTTGTATATGACATTAACATGACAATGATGAAGAAAACTGGAGGATCCTTTTAATTATTGACAGCAGGCTTATAGGGGTGGACATATGGGTACTGGTGGATGAAAGGCTGGACATGAGTCAACCATGTGTGCTCACAGCCCAGAAAGCCGACCGTACCCTGGGCTGCAGCAAAAACAGTGTGGCCAGCAGGTCAAGGGAGTTGATTCTGCTGCTCTACTCCACTCTGGTGAGACCTCACCTGGAGTATTGTGTCCAGTTCTGGAGTCCTCAGCAAAAAGAAGGACATCGACTTGTTGGAGTGGGTCCAGAGGAGAGCCTCAAAAACGATCAGAGAGTTGGAGCACCTCTGCTATGAGGCCAGGCTGAGAGAGCTGGGGTTGTTCAGCCTGGAAAAGAGAAGGCTCCAGGGACACTTTACTGTGTCCTTTCCAATACTTAAGGAGGGTCTATATATGAAAGATGCCCACAGGATTTAAATGACAGCCATGTATGTCTGTGCACATAATCACAGAGCCACACAAGATTTCCAAATATTTTCAGGTGGATATTATAAATACATACATACATGCACAGCTGATCAGGCGTGTACTCTGGGGCAGGGAGGCAGGTGGAAGCCATTGCAAATCTCATCTGGACTGAGCTAATGAAGTCTATAATTTAACAGAAATAAAATTGAAGAAATGTATCAGCAGAATCAGTCTTATGCTAAGAAGCATCACATGTAGTATTCTGCTAGAAAGCAGAAGTGAAAAGCAGCTTTTCAGTTCTGTAAGAGTGATAGAAATGCAATCAACACCTAAAGAATAAACATCAGAGGTGAAAGTTCCTGCTTTAGCCAGCACCAACTGAAATTTCCTTTATATGAAGAGAGATGGCTGGAAAGACGAGAGAAGCCGCACAGCAGTGAGCTCAAGCGAAGCTAATCCCTCTGCCACTTAGAAGGCTTCATAGGCGGGCTTGGACAGGCACATTGCTCTTTGCAGTGCTGCAGTTGCACTCTTAACAGGATCTACGCAAGTTCGATGGTTGAGTGCGACAAGGTCTAAGTTCCTAACTACTGCTGCATAGCTGGAGTGCAGATGTAACTTTGTTATCTCCTAGCCTAGCCCATTCCCAGTTACAGTGGAGCAGAGAAAGGGCAGCTCGAGTATACAATGAAATGTTGCCTTTATTAGGCGGGTGCAAAATAAACTCTGGGGAAAATGTACACAGCATGCTTTAAGAGAGGATACTCTCTAAAAATCAGTTCCCTAACATACAGTACTTAGCATAAGCTGATTCCAAAACCTGGCTTGGATTGCTCGTGACAAATGTTCTAACCATGTTCTGATATATTAAACACGTCCTTAGATGAAGAACAAGGTTATTAATGAGCTTAAATGTTTGTTCCTACATTAACTCGAGTTAATCTATGGATAATTGACTGAAGTTATTTACAATAAAAATAATACCCAAGGCACTAAACTTGTGTCTTGGAACAAGTATTTATGGAATAGCAGCACAAGCCCAATCCATATGAAATACACAGGCTAACATTTACGTATCAGCTAGATTAAATAAAATTCAAGTAAGAACAATAAATTTATAAATTTAAAATGCACAAACAGAAAATACAAACACGAATGGAAGAAGGCTATATACTAAGTCATTGTTTAGTAATTTTTCTTTATTATTTTAAAACAAAAGATATCTCATCATTATTTTGACGATTTTGGGTCCTAGTTCTAATAGATCTGTGTACAGAACCCAGCTCTTCGTCAGCAGTTCAGCAGACACAGAGTCTACCTTCTAGAAATTTGCAAAGCTGTACAATTGCTTGAATACAATTTTCTGGATCTACATAATTTTTTTTTCCCCTTAAAATAAAATCCATTTTATGAGTAACAGGTAAAAAATAGTATTTTTTTTTTTTTAAATTGTTTTGCAATAAAAAATATTGATAACAAATATTATTGGTCAGACTTTCCACTATGTCCTTCAGGAAGTTCAGAATTAATTTTTGTTCAGTTATCAAATAACAATAAAATAACATAAAATAAATAAATAAAATTCTTCATGCTATGAAAATGTAACTTTCACCCTATCTATTGCTGATTGTCTAAAACTGATGCCAAAAACAACCTAGTAAAAAGGAAGATACCCTGTCTGAGGTTTTTTTTTATGTAGGCAGCATTTCAGTCTAATCTTGTTATTTGCAACGTGAACTTCCCTTGAGTGAACATAATATATAAATGAAATGAAAATACGTGGAAAGCATATAATGAAAATATCAATGGAAAACTTTTAGTTAAAAGTAATTTATTGGCTAAATAGCTCTAGAGTGTTTTTCCGGAAAACGATGATACTCAAATCAAATTTGCACTTAATTTGAGTATCTGTGACCTAGTATATTGATTTCAGTTCCATCAGATAGCAAAAGGTTCTAAAATGGTTTAAGTAATGATTTTGTGCTGAAAAGCTTATTCCCATTAAAACATTTCTTATGATGTACAAGAAATATCACTATCCAATATTCAAAGGACAAATCCTTCCATTACTCTAAAAAAAATATAGTAAGGGGGAGAGAGGAGAATGAAATATCTGCCACAACTGTTGTAGAAAGCCTTATTGTTCTAAATGGGCAAAGCATCAAATGTCTACTTCAGTCTATTACATGAAAGTCCTTATAAAAGTAGGTTAAAAAAATAGCAATACAAAGACATTCACTATATATAAGAATATGTACCATTTCTGGACAGTGTTGCAAGCTGATCAAGAAAACAAGTATCAGAATAGAAACCAATAGATCGGCTCTGGTGTGTTACGAATCACCTGTGACTGATTGACTAACCTGAGAATACAGTATCCAACATGTGCTTAAACATCCTCATTTGGAGATGGATTCACTGCTGAATACATTTGCATTCAACATCTGGATGACCACAAACGCACACTCCAATAGTAGGGAATGATCTAGTAATGGATATCCAGGCTAACTACTCTTAACTAATGGTTGCATTTATTCTATTCTCCAGGAACACTATACAAAAGAACAAGCTTACTGCCCCCATCTGCTATACACCTCTTAGAGAACAATGTACTTAACTCATTATCATTGGCATCTCTGTTTGAAGTGAGAGGTTTGATGGGTTGAAGCTAAAAAGAACCATTTCTTTTAAAAGATCCTGCTTTCAAAAGGAAAAAGAAAAATTGCCATCCTCAGTCCCCTGGCTTTTCTGTTTACTTTTTTCTTTTCTGCAGGTTTTTTCAATAGGGATGTCACAGTGATGATTACACATAGCAGGCCAGCCAGGCCAAGAAACCTCTTATACCAACTCTTAGGGAAAAGGGCACATACTTTGCCAGGCAGCAGCACAAATCGGGTCCCTCCAACTGAGTTTACCTTTTCCATAGCCCACATAAATAACCTCTATATATTGCTGTATACACTATGCAATGCTAAAGTTAAAGGAAGGTCTCCACGGGTGACCAGAATGATGCCTTCCTCCACCACAACATACTGCAGAACTGCCGCTACGCAGGACCATGTACCCAGGTGGCAATCTAGGTATTTGCAGTCACTTACAAACCACAAAAACTCCCTCCATAACTCTGAGAAGTTGCTGAGACACTTTACAATCCCAGATGACACAGCGTACAGCATAAGGAGGCTAACTGTATTATCTATACAGATGGAGGAATCAGGTGATAAGCCCTCTATCAAATCAAGGCTCTGGTCTACTGAGACACTTCAGCCCCCCACAGTTATTCTTCTCTGGCACTGCCAGAGTCCAGTTCTCGCTCACCAGCTTCTTTCAGATATTCCACATGCGAAAGGTGTAACTTTTAATATCCCCAGGCTCTAGGAAGACATATGGGGGTAAAGCCAGTCAAACCTGCTGCTCTGTTCCAAGTTAGTTTACTACCAGTTTTCACACTCTGTGTTGGATTGAGCCATGTATCCACAGCCCCGATGCTGGCCTGTCTGACTCGGAAACATTTTTATCACAGGATGATCCATTCAGCTTTTGATAGCTGTTTAGCTTAAACAAAGGCCACCCTCTGGTCCCCTTTCTGTTGAGATAGTCAGTTGTTTTGCCTTATTCCCTGAGCTTCACAGGCATATCACCCCTACACCTCTCCACTGAGTTTTATTCATTGTACAGGTTTATTCAGTGAGTCACATTCCATACCCAGGGGTTTAGTCAGTCACAAGTACAGGATAGGCCTTAAAATATCAGAGATCACCATGCCTTTTGTGTTTTATCCCTTCTGCAAGGGAAGGCAGGAGGCTTCATACAAACACTAACGGGAAAATTCCACAGGGCTTCCATGGGCAGCAGCAGCTATTCCAGTGCAGAGAATTATTAATATGAAGACTTGCTTGAATCTCACTACTAGTCCATCAATCTAAGAATAGTCCTTAAAAGCTTTACTGATGGAACAGAAAGATACGTACTGCTACCAGTTGGGATTAAAGAAAAAAAAAAGGAAAATAAGTCTTCTTGTTAGTTAATATTGCTACAAAGCTGTTTGTATCTGAAGAAAACCCAGTAAAATACCCCTCTGCCCCCCAGCCTTCTAATCAAGTCTGTAGATTGATGGCCCTGGAGCTTTCAGTAACTGAAAGAAGCCAGCCTTTCACTTGTGACGAACAGACATGTGGATCTGGTGCTCTCCTCATGGCCTTTGACTTCAATGCCCCCCATCAGGGCAGCTCCCGCACACTCAAAGGCACAAGCAGGGCTGCAGCAACACCTCCAGATGCTGTGAATGAAGGGCTCTGCTGCGTGTGAAGCACTGTAATCTTCTATCAGGCAATCCAACTCTAGCCAGCAGTATCAGGATCACGGAAGGAAGATGGTTATCCTCTTTTCTCTCCTACTCCTGATGCCCAAGTGATCAATGTGGTATAGCTGTCAGGCTGACAGAAGCATAAGATAATTGCAACTTGCTCTGTCTGTTTCCTTATCATACTCAGCCAGGTGAGGCTGCTGGTTGTGCAAAGTCAGACAACTGTTCAAAGTGTACAAGTCACCATCTAATGAGGCACACTGTGAGGTGTTCCTAAGCTCTAGCTCTTCAGAATTTTTTGATGGAGTTCATACACCAGGGTAAACTGCTGCTCCCAGATTATGTTGGCTTTTGAATGAGTGTTTTGCTAATCCTTACACGTCCATTGAGTCTCATTACAGGGCCTTTTCACCAGTTCACAAGCACTTTGTAATATTCCCGAAGTGCTGATAAGCTTTGTTTTCCTTAAAGAGAATCCGTAGCCAATAATCTTTGTCCCAAATAGCTGAGTAAAGGAATAGCAGGTTTCAATACCAAAGTGGGAGTAAGGAGGAAATCCCAAATCTTGGCAATACCAATCTTTGACTATCCTCAGATAATAACTTGTGCAGCCTTTTAACAACCTTACGGATACAGTAAAGAACGTTTCCCCCCACCCCTTGGGTATTCTTCGGAAGCAGATATTAACCACAATTGTAATCTAATAAACCTTCAACTCATTCAGGTAGCAAATCCTACCACATACATCCTTCTTAGTAACTCTCATATATACTGTGCAATGAAAGTCTGCATAAATCTATATTTAACCTCTAAGAGTAGGTGGCAAGAGAGAGTGCTAAAAATGCTGTCTTTAACAGCAAAATGTGATAGAAGTTTGCCAACTCTCAGAGAAGACTGATCAGGTTTTATTTCATGATTGTCTTCTTTTACCAATGTTTGCAATAAAAATTTAGGCTGTAGCTTCTATTTTTTTTCCTCCTATATTTTGGATTTGTTTATTTAGCCCTTATCTTTAAGGATAAACATCTGCATTGCCTTCCAAAAATCATATTAACATTAAAATTCTAGATTTTGAATCAGTTTTCTAATTGTAATAAGCCTGTGAAAGCTTTACTATAAAATTGTGCAATACTAACATTGGATAATCTTCAAAGTGCAGCACACAGTTGAAAAAATGAAGACTTGGGAAAAAAAAAAAACAGTTCTCACATACTAAGGAGATTTCTTTTTCTGAGCTTAGCAGAAAAAACAAGTCAGTGTAAAGCCTGTCAGATTTGTATTTGCTCTATCCCAGATCTGTAAGGTCTCAGTAGGACTATCCCTCAAACTGAAGGAGACTGATGCTGTCAGCTTCTTTAACACCAGCGCCGGAGCTTGAAAGAAGAAAGCCATTTCTATTATTCCTCACATGTGCTTTTCCCCTCATCCTACCTCAGTAAGAAAGGGAAAATCATGACTATGACTTTTAGAAATAGTTATCATTTCTGTGGAAGTAAGAGCTTAGGTTGTTCGAGCACATTCCCAGAGCAATTTGGAATGAAACCCAAATTCTTGAGCTTTCTCTTCTGTTGCAAATATTTTGTCAATAGCTTTCAAAGGTTTATCTTTCGCACTTATTGTAGTGGCTAGTCCACAAAAAGGACTCACTACTGCTATCATCAGTCAGTAGGAGCACACTCTAGGTGACAGACATAAATAAATTTGATTTCCACGGTTACAAAATTGCCGTTGACTTGTATTGGAAGCAATACAGTTCCATGCAGTACAGTTTATAGGAGGGATTAGTTTGCTTTCCTAAGCAATGAAATAATGTGTATTTGACTGTCCAAAGAAAGTCTTGTACTCAGAGCTCAACACTGCTTTTTTCCCCATATGCATACTTGTCTGTCAAGATGGATTTTTGTTGTGCTTTTTTTTTTTTTAAGTAGCCATTAGGAAACAGGGAAAAACGAGATAATTTATAGACAATGGCAATACTATGTAAGATTAGACATACCCTTTCCTATACACCTACCTGTAAGAAATTCAGCTACAAAAGTTCACCGAAGTTACTACCAGTCAAGCCCAAGTATTACATAATATCAAGTAACCATGAAATTTTAAGTATAAGCTTTTTATTTCCAGATTGCAGTCACATTTACTATATTGTTTAGCTTACCACCAAGTTGATAAGAAATGCTAAAATACCATCATTTCTCAGTTGTTTTCTGAAACGGACAATAACAGAAGGTGCCAAAGCACCATAAAGTGATTTTCAACACTCCTGACATACTCAGCAACCAAGAACTAATATTCAGCCTTGTGATTTCCACCTGCAAATTGAAATAAAGATTCACTCAACCAAAGTCAGAGGAATGACTGTTCCTCTTCACTTCTGGTTCTTTCATGTCTGGAAAACACCATCTTGAAATGTAATAAAGATCCAGAAGACCTACCTACCCAAGCCCAACAAATTACTCTCTCTTTGACTTAAACGAACCAGGGAACTTCATAGATATAACAACCAGTGCAACCATGACAACACTTAGAAATTTTCATATACTCTACCATGATAAGATTTCCAATCATTTTGGCCCTGTGTCTCACAGAAATGTCTATTTCTGTTTTCCTTTCTGTCTATACTTAAACCAGTTAGAAGAAACTCTACTTGGTCTTTTAATTATTTGTATTTAAATGTACTTGAAATTAAGTAGAGAGAAAATGGCTACATTGTATCCCTCATAAATGAAGTAGTTAGGCAATATGATCAGTTCTTGAAAAAACAACCCCCCACCAAATTCCTAACTCTATATATCACATCTGTTTCTCTGTCAGAAGTGCTTCACTGAGAAAATGAAATATTTCAATGAGACGTCAAAACAACAAACATTACTACACTTCTGTAGTATATTTCCCCCCCAATTTTAATAATCCAGTTATAGCCTTTTTGCTTCCAGTGTCCATTGCATTTAAACAAGTTTTCATTGTATTTCTGTTTTTCTCTTTAGAGCAAGTGAACAAGCAAAGCCAGCCCAAGTGCCTGCCCTTTGAAATGGGCAGTGCTGTATATCTAATTTGGATTAGTCATGCATTCATTCCAAACTAAACCTAATGTTTATACTTTTTTTTTTTTCATTATGCTTTGGCTCTTTGGCAAGTTCCATATTCATTAACACAAGTTGGCAGACAGGAATTTAGGCTGGTGTGGGATTTATTCTGGAAACAGACACAGTATGGGCATGAGGGAACATTTCTTTCTTATAAGTGCTGTGCACACCTTCTCATGTGGATTTGTGAGACATTTTATTTGCATAAACAGCTGTCTTCTTACCTCATTTCTGTAGCAACAAATAGTACCATGCAAGAAAGCTGCCATTAGAGATCTTGCTCTTACTCTTCAAAGTAATCCCTCCACTTCTCTTTGCAGCTGGCTCTTCAAACTGAAAACAGGAACATTACATTATTTCCCAATTCTGTTGTAACATCTATTGCAGGAATAAGATACCAAGGCTTAATTCCTGTAGATCATTTGAGACCAAATATCAATATGCTTTTCACTTTTAACCATGTAAAAAATATTACATTGACTATTATCCTTAAATTAGAATAACATCCTAGTAATAATTAAATGGGGAAAAAAATCAATCAATCAGGTAAACAGCAGGATTGCAAAAGAACAAAATATTACAGATCATTTCTAGAGTTCAAAGAACTAAAAAAAAATAAAGCATATGTTAGTATTTCATCTCTGTAAAGAACATCTCAGAGGATAATAAACAGAAGAGGTATATAGTAGTATATTTCAGAGAGTGGAACAAGATAAACAAACGTTGAGGCCAACCCAAATTTAAATTTGTGGATTTATTTAATTATTTTTTTATTTTACAGGAGTATTTTTACTATTATACTCAGAAACTTTACATAAGGATGCTATTGCATGTTATGCCTCTAACTACGCCAGTTGAAACACACCCTTGCTGTTGATCAGCATGTATTTGTTCAACTGTTTCTGTGCGGTTATTCCTTATATGATATTGTAATGAATACTTACATCTTTTCTGCAATTACCTAGGCTTGCATCAAATGCACGTCTTTGGAAGAGATAGGGTTTTTTAGCTTTCAGTGAAGGTAGTGCAGTCAGAGACTCTCCCCTCAGATCAGAACGCCAGTTGAGGATACTTCCCAGGACTCCCCTCGGATCGGGATGCTGTCCAAGTATATCTCCCTGGGACTGAGTGACCCTCTTGGTATCTCTAAGTGAGAGATTCTCCTTTTATATCAGTGCGCTGTGCACACTGTGGTTCATCTTTCCTGGAGTGTGTTCCGTAGTGTTCAGCAATCTGTTGTGCAGTAATAATTCCCAACTGACATCTGAACCTGTAATTAATTTGCTCAGTTGGAGTGCCAGGCAAATTTGATTGTACTAAATCCACATTTTTCACATAGCTGCTGCTGTCTGGTTTGTGGGTGCCTCTGTGAGAGCACCTTAGACTTTCATTATTTTCTACAAAATTATAGAAATACGAATGATATGTAAAAATAAGAGACTATAATACAAGAATTTTCACTTGAATAAACATTCAGAAAGCGCTCTGGCACTTTATAAAGAGGTACATATATATTTTCCTGATCTTTTTGCCATTTCCTGAATGGCAAATGAGGAACAAGACTTCATAACGCCACTAAATCACTTCAGCTTCTACCTGCAGTTTATGTTATGGTACCAAAGAAGGCTGGCAAGTACCAAGACTGCTTTTACTACTACGTATTTACTTAACCTATAATTGATTAATTATAAACCTGATCATACACACATGTAATAGTCTAAAACAATACTTGCAGTGATTGACAATTTTGCACTCCTAAACAATATAATGCAGACTGTATTTTCATAAAGAAAAGGAAGGCCTGATTGCTCTTCCAGACTTTTTCTCATTTCTGTATAGCTTTCACGTGGAATCATCTTTGAATGAAAAATGCACGAACAAGGTTCGAACAAAGTGCCACTGCAGTCTCAACTTTCCTTTCTATGTGAGAAAACATAGCAGATAAGCCCCGATAAAACAGGATCCGTCAGTCTCTTTTGACTCACCCAGTCAGGCATTCCACTGAAAATCATTCACGACTCTTCTACACCAAGCACGCTACAGACACTGATGTTTGCAATGCTTTTTCTGAGCCACTGTTCCCTAGAGATTATGAATGCCTTTGAAAACCAAAGCCTTAGGTGAAAACCAGAAACACTTCGTAAGTAAACTGGAGGTTCTGCCATAACAACATCAGAAAATCTCTGTCTTACAACTCTTCCCTCAGTGCCTAGATGAATTGCACTAACCTGAATAAAGTGAAACAAGTCATTGTAGCAGTCAGTAGCAGTAATGTATTTGCCCCTTCAAAAAGGGAGGCTCAAAAATAGGTCTCTTCTTACCTATAACCCGCACCCACCAAGTAGCTTTCCTAACTTTCCTGCTACCTCTTATTTCCACGTTCTCTGCAGTTCTATACTGAACTTAGAAAAGCCTTTTCCAGATTTGGGTCCCACACAAATCAAATTTTCATGCCCTGTGTTTATCTATTTGCATCCACACAGATTTGCAAGATCACTTCTCTCTTCATAACCTAAGGATAAAGCAGCCATTCATATCAATAAACCATGTGAAGATAATTTCAGTCCTATTGGTACACTGACTGCTCTGTTGGAAGTCAAGACCAGTAATGCAACTTCTGCAGCAGTCTTAAAGAACTTTCTGGCAAGTCTCATTAACATCTCAACTCAAATTTGCTGAACTAAACCATTTGCTGAAATGATGCCAGGAAAAGGTAAACAAGATTGAATATACCCCACAAAGAGGTTTCATTGTGCTGACTGCTTAAAAGCTGTCATGTGCTTGTTTAAAGAAGATGATGACAAAATCTTTGAATCATAACTTGAAGATCGTCTGAAATCTTTGAAACCTGAACTTCACTAAGGCTTTGTTTATACAGTAAAATTAAAATTTTGTTCCAAGTTCTTCACAGTGAAACAATCACCACTGCACTGTGAATAAGCTCCTCCATTTAAAAATAAAACTATGGTTGCTCATCTTCCATGAAACTTCCTGACATGGATACAACAGATGTACAGATCTGTCCTTCTGATTGCTGGCAGCTTACATAAAAAGCATACAAAAAACTATGTCAAACAATGTTGCCAAATTAGTCACTGAACATCACACCAAAAAAAGACATAGACATACTAGAAATTTGGAGCTTATTACTAAGTTGTACATTACTGGTTCTGTGTTTACCATTAAGTTCTGCTGTTACTTGTTGTGACTGATGCCATTTTAGATATGTTCTGGATCCAGGACACCCTTATAGGGCTGGTGTAGATGACAGAGGAGCTACAGGACACTTGTTTACTTTTGAGGCAAGGAGCTTGGGACCAAGCCAGTTACTCTAGTGTATTCAGGCTGGTACTACATACCAAAGTTTAGCTGTTTGAATACCTTTCGGTCTCAAAAAGTTTTAGATTACTGAATTTGATAAGGTTTACCCCACATGATTTGTTAATGCTGATATTTAATTTTTTTTTTCCCAAACCAGAAGGCATGCCTTAGGACTTGATCAAGCTCAGCTGAACACCATTTGCATCCTAGAACATTTTTATCTTCTTCACTCCAAATTCACATTTCCTCTTCAGTCCAAATTGCTGTGTACACCTCCAAATGGCATGTAGTTAATCCATTCTTTTTTTTTTTTCTGTGTTTGAAACCATCATATCATATGCATGGCCAAGAAAGCCAGGCAAGCCTGTCACAACCTGAAAGCCTCTTTTGGAAATGTTTTGGTAATAAACATATGCTGAAGGGAAGCCAGTTGAAAGTGTCATCCAAACAAGGTAACAAATGTAGGTAACAACACACATTCTATAGCAAAAGGCAGTTGTCAAAAAATCTACCGTAACCTTGGAGCTGGATATCAGTCCCTCCTGAAAAACCTCCTTGTCTCCTATGAAGAGTAATATAAATGGCATAGAAAGATCCACAGAAGTGAATATTTTCCCCAGCAAATATGAATAATATAATCTCGTAATATCTTTTTAAATAACGCAGTATCTTCTATTCTGTTGGAATTTTTTTTCCTTCCACTCTTCCAAAGATAAAGGAAGAAGCAAGAAGAAACAGGACTTACAGAGAGAACCTTCACGCCTCACCACAAAAATCTTTCTTATGCTTTATTTCACTGACATTCAGATTTCTCTGCTGCATGCCCTACATTCTAATGACATTTTCAACAGAGATGACTTAATCTTTCATATTCTGAACAAAATGGCCACAAACACTGTAAGTTATCCCTTGTAGAACTTTCTCTGATCTTCATAGAATTGCCTGCTGTTCCAATATCTCTTGCTAGTGGTTTTTTCTCCTTTTAGATTACTGCTTAAGAACAGAGACCTACTCATTATTAACTTCTAGAAGTGAATATCTAACATCTATAACACTCTT
>NW_010405515.1:20065-31748 GCF_000710305.1 Buceros rhinoceros silvestris | reverse complement strand
CTTTCCATCATCTCCTGCATTGTGAATCTTAACACTGACTCTAAATTATGGCTTTTGGTTTCATCTTCCACAAGTTTGCCATTCTTCTCCCTTATTAATTCTTTCCTCATTTGTACACTTCGCTTGGGAGGTAGATTTGATCTGAGTGCTCCTTTTGCATTAGTATTTTTACTCATTACTGTATCTGAATTGTTTGATAAACACATCAGTGGCACAGAGGTAGTTGTAAATCAAGTCACTTCTTTGATCCTTGCATTTGCTATATCTTTTGTTAGTGCAGTACCTAATTCTAAGTGAAACTGCTGATAAATGTGAGCCTCTTATGCCAACAGCTATCCTCTTATTAGCATTTCTTTCAACATCCCGTATTTGCAATACTCAGCAAAACTGAAGTGCAGCAATAAAACCTCATCTGTTTCCCTTTGTTCCTAAGATCCTCTGTGAAATCCACTCCGGATTTCTTGTATATTCATCTATATATGTAACTGTATACACACAGATTTTCATATAAAATATTTTGTCTGCCTATGACTGGGTAACAAGACTTGCTTTCACTTAATTTTTTTCTTTCTTTCTTTTTTTTTTTTCCTCCATACTGACGGACAAGAAACACCCTTTGAGCTTCTATTTCTTGCAATTCCTCTATGTAACTTCAACCCAAATAATAGTCAAGAATCACTCTCGGGTTACTCAGCATTCAATTAAAAAGAACTTAAGAGGACAGTTTGGTGTAGTTCCTTTGAGTGAAGTGATGAGCAAGAGTCTATAATTAAGTGCAATTTGAAGATGTGGAAGTAACTTCTTTCACATTGAGGTTATAAGGAAAGAATGTTCTCATTTTCATGATAGAAAGACAGGATAGTCCAAACATATGCTCTCACCCCTGCCATTATGGGGATCTTTATGTACATTTACATGCACACACAAAGAGAAATGATACATATGAAGGCAAATCTGCTCTGTAAATCTAGTGGGGCTTTTTTTAATACTCTCCGAGAAATTCAGTCTATGTGAGTGAACTAGTTTATTCAAGGGATTTCTGTTTGCTTGGAATTCTTTTGTTCTTTGAGAACTGCAGAACGGATAGCAGCACCACAAAATAGAGTTGAGCATTGCTGTAGTAAAAAGGAGCATTCAGAGTCAAATGTGTATTTTGTTAGCATTTTAGACCCTAGCACCAGTGCATTGGCCTTGCAATATAACAAGACTAAAACAGACAAATATTTTAAAACATTTTGGTTTATGACATTCAGGGCAGAAATAATCATACTTCATAAAGTCAACATCTGCGTAAGAGAGTCTGTATCCCCGCAGTGCTTTCACATATGCTGGAATGTTGCGTTTCTGTTACAAAAATACCCGCAAGCAGTTATAAATTAAAACAAAACGGGTTTATAGTTTCCTTTAACAGGTTCAGGGATGTCAGTTTAGGGATTTTTACACAGAACGGTCACTTACACAAACTGAAAACTTACACCAAGGGAAGGTAGATTTTGCAAGCAAACCAGCTCCAAATAGAAAATCCGAACACCCCCACTTACCAATGCAAATTGAGAACTGCTTACCAAAAGCCCAGGAGAGACATATTCACAATGGCACGATCTCCACTATATAATAGGAGAATCTCTTGCTTAACAACACAGAAACGCAATCTCTTACCAATACTTAGCCAGCATCCCAGAGCTGGAACAGAGAGATCCTCCCTGCCTCGCCCGTACTCCGAGAAGAAACAGAAATAAAACTCCTTCTGTCTCTTCAACGAGATTCCCTTTTTTATACTTGATCGAATGTGTATTGTAGTCATAATCAGGAAACAAGGCGAGATGGGTCTTCAACAGAACTCAGACTTACAGGCGTCTTCACAGGGGTTCAGAGCCCTTCTTTTGTGCAGAATCGGTCCATAAGTACCAGGACAGAAGTGGGGGAATGGTTTTAGATACTTATCAGGGTGTTGCTGGCTCTGCCTTTTGTTTCCAACAAAAGGGATGCTTATATCACCACAATTTCATACTGCTTTGTTTTTAATACTTCGTTCTTTTCACTAGTCTAGAGATGGAAGTTGTTTGGAACCATGTAATGATTTTATTACAGATGCCTCTATTATTCCATTTCTCATCATTCCTCCCATTTGTTTGTTACAGTCAATTGTTACGCATTGCTTCAAATTAAATTTAAAGCAATTTTGGGGAAGTACCACAGTGGATATTCACAGAGTGCATTAGCTTAAGGAAACTAAGCCCTCTATGATTCCCCTGTTGCCAGTGAAAAGACAGCAACCATTTCAATTACCTTACCACTCCAGAACTAACAGCAAGCTTTACAAGAGCTGAAATCTTTTTTTTTCACTGGCAATAGGAGAAGCCTGTGGAGACAAACTATCTCAGACTGAGATTTACTAAAATGCTGGGAGCGGTGGGCTAGGAGCTGCAATTTTTACCTATGTAAGTAAGAAAATAAACATACACAAGAACAGCCATAGGGGTCAGATCAAAAATCCATCCAGCCCTATTATGCTGCCTCTTATGGCAAATTACAGAAATTATCTGGGGAAGCAGACAAAACAATTATGAGGAAATAATTTCCTCAAGTATTCCCCGAGCTTGCAGCAGAGAGACTTCTTCAACTGAAGGTGGCATCTCTGTTTTTACGGCCTTTTATGGATTTTCTCAACACAGAATTTTCCCATTTATATCTGACATTTATAACTTTAGCATTCAGAGCATCTGTAGCATAGTGTTCTCTATACTCTTTTCATTCAATTCTTTGTATGAAAATCCTTCTTTCATTAGACTGCTTCATTAAGCATGCCGTGTACCAGTTTCATTTAATGCTCTATTCCCATTTCCATCTCCCGCGTATTTTCACATTTCCATGCATATGTCTTAGCCCAAAGATGAATTTACAGATACTGTATGTTTACTTACAAACCCGTGATTCAGCTTGTGTTTCACGAAGAGAGTATTCTGCATAGGCAAAAACACTACTGTGAGAAACAAGACACTGAAATACAAGAAAAAGCCAACAGAGCTGAGAGTTTAGCAAACTGAGCAGATGCTAGAATATCCTTGACCAAAAAGAAAACCAACAGGCGGTAAACCATTCTTCCCATCATGCATCGTGAAAAAAATGATAAGCAAATTCAGAAGCATAGCAGTCTTACTCCCAGCACTGAAAAAAAACCAGTACTTTTAATCTGATAATAAAGAAGTCTTATGATATCCAGCTCCTTCCAAGGTGTTACTTGTGACAGTCAAAATCACTTTGATCTGATGATAATGAACTTGGTATTTTATAGCACTGCATAGAAAATTCAGCAAGCAGGTGTCTTAGGAAGAAAAGTAAACAATCATCTCTTAACTAAAGAATACCAACAATTTCCACTCCTCAACATTCCCAGAAATGCGCCAGTTTGGTATTCAATGTTTTTAAAATGTTCCAAAAATATTCCAAAATGCTCTCCAACTGTTTTGGATAACAACATTTGTTGACTTAATTTTCAGGCAGAGGATCTTAACCTGCATGACAAACACATGTATATAATACTTAACTCAAGTATAAACTATCTAATTTCAGTATTACTGCAGCATTTTATCATGTTTAGTGATGAAGAGGAACAGCACTGAGCACTGAAATGCTGCTAGAAATGTGTTTTTCTTAAACAAGAAAAAAGAAATAAGTCCAAACTGTTGGCAATATTTTCTGATGCTAGTGTAAGATGAAGGAACTGGAACAAAGACTCTAGGAAGTGATAGAAAGTGGCGATCTGGAAGAAAGAAGAAAAGATGTCCTAAAAAAACCATATTCATTATCGCTTTTTACTTTGTCTAGTCCTTTATACCACTAACTGTCAGATCAAGACGGTAGTTTTATACTCTTTTTTACTGAAAGAAATGACGATGTAGAATACTGGACTAGGTGTCTACTTCAGGTTGCTGGTGTATAAGCAGAAAAATCTTTTCCAACCAGAAGAACATATCTTTAAAACCCAAAGGTCATGTAAAACGATACTGAAACCAGCACAAGTTGCCTGAACTAATATTTTGCTAGGAAAAAAGCCTTCAATTTGTGACACTTGTTCTGATTATATTACATTAGAAAAACCCTCAGAAGCTCTTTCAGGAAAAATTTTAAGGTCCTGATTCTGCAAGAACTGCACATATGACCAACAATAGCATGTCAGTGATACTATCCAAACCAATGACACTACTATCATGATTTAAATTACAAAGGAGAAAGAGATATCTGCAATATCAGAGTCTCAGCATCTAAAAATTTTCTTCCTTTATACAAACTCAATTTCCCAATTGCTGGAAGACAATTGTTAGGAACAGTAAAAAAAGTTCATTTTGTTTTTTCAAAGTGTCAAGGATGTACCAAGGGATCTCACAGGGAACTGATCATAAAGTAAAATTTAAAAAAAAAAGGCAAAAAAAGAAAAAGTCAACTTAAAGGGAGTTCACAGACCAGAAGAAATACCTCATGACAAACTGCCCGAGGAAGGAGTGGAGATACTTGAAGAGCTGCTGATGTTTTCAGAGCCAGAAGTAGAAAGAAGAAAAGATTGAAAGTTGTGGATCTGAACCCCTGAAGGGAACATTAAGCTAAAAAATTCTATTCAAGTACATTAAGGCAGAGCCTATTTGTACATTCTGCAGCTGAAGCAAATATTCAGAACTAAGGAAGATTACTGCTATTTAAAAAGTTGTAAAGACAATCTCATATAGGCTTTTTAAGTTAGACAAGAAAAAAAAAAAACCAGAAAACCAGCTGAAGCAAATATTCAGAACTAAGGAAGATTACTGCTATTTAAAAAGTTGTAAAGACAATCTCATATAGGCTTGTCAAGTTAGACAAGAAAAGACAAGACTGAGAAAATGAGGATTTTACTGTTCAAGATTTTAAGCTAATGTGCTAATCACACCAACTCCCCCTCCAATTCCTTCCTCTTCAGTAAAGTGACTCACTAAGTGATAGAGTGAGGTAAGTTTCCCAAATGGTCACACTCTTACCTGAAGTAACATTTATGTTAGGTACAAGTAGTTTAATGTTTCACAGATCCTCTAGGGCTTCTGTGATGAAAGATTCCAAGATTACTTGCTACCTGTCCCCCTCACCCGCAAGTTCTTATTGAAGAATACTCTGAGACATACATGTACACGAACTCCTGCACAAGAGAGAATCAATCTTGAAGGCAGGGAAAAAAGAAAGAAAAAAACTGCCACCATAAGTACCAATATCAAGCTCATTGCATAGAAATACATTATGTTCATACAGCACATCAACTTCATTCCTCACACCAGAATCAAATCAAGTAGACAAGGCACATTCATCTGCACTATGGTCAAAAGCAGGACGCCCTGGTGGCAAGAGTGAAAGATGGGGGCCAGGTAATGCACTTCTCAACCCTGTTGGTAAGAGGAGAGGTTGAGCAAAAGAGTAGTCATCCAGTGGCTTAATACCTGGCTGCTGGTGTTATATATAAATATATATGAGAATGAAATCAATGCTTTTATATGAAATTTATTTGTAAAAGTGAGGTCATTGGCTGAACACATACCTTCTATTCACATAAAAGCATACCCAGGATAATTTTCCATATTTGTCAAAAGCATTTCACAGCTCTAAGGATGTGGTCTGTATCTGACAACTGTTGTTCAAGAAACACATGCAGTTTATTGATTTGAGTAGTTCCCCATGCGGGCCTCCCATCACATAATCAACAGCAGGACCACGTTTGCGGTGGCAATTCACCAGTGCGATGATCTGAACAAGTCAGCCAGAAAGAACAGGTAAGAAAAATAGTGGAGTCATCCAGTTTCATTCCATATTTTGATCAAGTGATGGTGACATCTGGAGAGCCACTGTCATCATCTCCATTGCTCAAATCTGATGTTTCCAGTAAGTCCCAATGCTGTCAGCCATGTGAAGAATTGGATGGGTAGGTAGGTAATCCATCATGTCCAATCTCACTGGCAATGTGCACTAACTGGGAAATTATCTGCTTTTAAAAGCGAACAGTTCTCTTAATATCTCTATCAACATTCTGGACAAGGGGATTGAGCGTATCCTCACTATGTAGGCAACACCAAGGTGGGCAGGAGTGATGAGGATAGAAAGGCTCTGCACAGAGATATTGACAGGGTGGATTGATGGGCTGAAGTCAATTGTATGAATTCCAACAATGCCAAGTGCTAGGTCCTGCACTTGGGTCAAAACAACTCCCTGCAATGCCATAGGCTTGAGGAAGAGTGGCTGCAAAACGGCACAGCAGAAAAGGACCTGGGGGTGTTGTTTGATAGCCTGTTGAATGTGAGCCAGCAGTGTGCCCAGGTGGCCAAGAAAGCCAACAGCATCCCAGCTTCTATCAGCAGTAGTGTGGCCAGCAGGAGGAGGGAAGTCATTGTCCCCCTGTACTTGATGAGGCCACACCTTGAATATTGTGTTCAGTTTTGGGCTCCTCTTTATGAGAAGGACATTGAAGACAAAGAAGGGCAATGGAGCTGGTGAAGGGTCTGGAGAGCAAGTCCTATGAGGAGCAGCTGAGGGACCAGGGCTTGTTTAGTCTAGAGAAACGGAGGCTGAGGTGAGACCTTATCACACTCTACACCTCCTGATAGGAGTTTGTAATGAGGTGGGGGTCAGTCTCTTCTCACATGTAACAAGTGATAGGATGAGAAGAAATGGCCTTAAATTGCTCCAGGGTAGGTTTAGGTTTGATATTAGGGAAAAAATTGTTTACAGAGCGTGTTGTGAAGTATTGGAACAGGCTGCCCTGTGAAGTAAGTGATGGAGTTATTTAAAAGACTTATAGATGTGGTGCTTAGGGACAGATGTGGCTTAGTGGCAGACTTTACTGTGTTGGGTTAATGGTTGGACTTGTTGATCTTAACTGTTTTTTTCCAACATAAAGGATTCTACGATTCTATTGCCAGGTTAAAAGGAGATAATTATTTTTCAGAATATTGTTGGAAAATCATCAATATTCAAACCTTTCGATCAAACACAGGAAAAAGGAGAAAATTTTCTGTACATGCAAAATAACATTATTGCAGGCATAATTTCTTGCTATTTCTGCAGTGACTACTATGGCACTGGGAAAGAAATCATCTTTTTATGATTGATTTGTATTAACAAAACTTGTTTGATTATAGTGTATTTATACAAAATTTCTCCCATTTTTCCTCTACCAATTCTATATTGATTATCTGGTATCACTGTAATAATTTGCTTTTTTATATGTATAGATGATTTTAGAAAGCATCCTTAAAAACAAAAAACCCTGAATCCTTCTGATCTTAATACATACTTGCCTGTTTTGTGTTCTAAACCTTAGTCCTAGCCTCCAGAAAACATGCAGCTGTTGCAGGCACTGATTCAGGCAGGAGGCACTGACAAAGACTAACAAACTTTTAAATGGACAAGTCCCATGTTAAATATTCTACTTCCTGACATTTGTTTTCAGTATTAATACAGCAGACAAGTTGTACATATAGCAGACAGAAATCATGCCAACAGAGCACCACATGTGCAAATCAGTTTTGTACCAACACACATTTCTGACAGGGGCCCAAGATTTTGTGGACATGGGAAGAAAGACTCAAGTTTTAACTACTTGTCAATTCAGAAATATCACTGGCTGAATATAATTCCTTCCAACTCATCTTCAGGTATAATTACCTTTTATGTTTTGGTTGGGGTTTTTTAATGACACATTAAGATACTTATTCAAGGCTACAAGAATTTTGTTGTTTTTTTTTTTAAAAAAAGTAATATGAAACTATCTCCCACTTCCTTCCCTTCTTTCCATAGAACAAAACATTGAACTTGGAAGAAAAATTACACATTGACCTTCTGAACATGGATGTTTTCAACTTTCCAATTTCCTTTAAGTGTTTTGGCTCACAGATCAGACTGATCCATTAAGTAACAGTTTTGTTGCATAACTGGATGGCTCTGACCCTTGGAAAGAACATGAAGTCGTACTTTCTGAAAAGTGCTGATACTGACAACATTTCCATTGTGAATATAAGCTCAAACAGGTGAGAAAGGTATAGAGTGTATTACCAAATGAAAAAAAAACCCAAACCCGAAAAACCCTATCCCAAGGAATGAGAAAGAAATACCTACCATCAAAATAACAGTAGTTCCAGTGATGAATTTGGGTTGCCATGAGCTTGCTGTAGCCCTACCTTTTCTTCCTGATCTGAAGATCCCTTTAGGTTTACACATTCTCTAGCAGGCATGATACTTTGCTCCTTTTCTGAGCTGCATCTGAATTGTCTATGCATGGTGCATTTCACAGATGTTCATAACATGTACTTTGTTTTCTTTATTATCCCTGAAATCAGTTTTAGTTCAGATTCCCAGCTAGCATCCTTTTAATGATGAGTAGTAACGATTAGAGAACTGCTTGTAGCCCAGGCACCTTTGCTATCATCCCATACCTTTACTCCCACATGTTGCATTTTTATTCTAACATCTAACAGATAGCTAATTCTCCGCTGTATAAATGCTTGTTGGTAGCAACTTTTAGTAGTATTTTGTATTCCACAATTGTACATAGTTAAGCAAAAGTTGACAGTAAGAAGATAACAGTGACCTAGTCGATAGATAAGTGCTGCCACAACTTATCTAAACTAAAAAAAACACTGCAGACAGGCCAAGACAAGACTTGAGACCCATGTTTTTAGATCATCATAAAGCCTGTGGCCTGCTATTACCCCATTCATTTGACTATGAGGTCCACTGTATAATTTTATGTTATCTTAAAAGAGAAGCTTTAAGGTCATTATTATTACTATGTTTATCCTTATGTTAGCAAAGACCAGCATACCTAACAATATTATTACTAATGGAAGCCAACCACAAAGATATTCCACTTAGAACATCTTAGGTTGTCTAGCGTTCTTGAGAAACAGCAACCCCAAGCAGACTTTTTTCCTGCAGAGACACCTCTGTTGTAGAATGAGATCTCCACAAAGACCAGCAGGTAAATAAGACAGATGTTTACTGTTCTCCTTTCAGGACTGTTTATCATTAGTAGAAATGAAGCCAATACTACGTCTATTTAAAAAATCTTTCATGAAATGTAACTAAGACTTAGCTAGGTCAAGAATTCTGTGGTAAAGAAAGTTTAACATTTGATTTGTTCCAAATTCAATTAATACTTGGAGAGTACCCTTAAAACTGCGTTTTCACATGGCAGTTTTGCATTGAACAAATTAAGCTGAAGAACTTAAAATTACAACTATATTAAACTTTAATTTCAACTACAATGTTTTGTCTTAAAATTTTACTGGTAGACATGTTTTCCTTCAGAACAGTGTATTTCGCATGGTCAGCAGTTAACATGTGGATTCTCTTTTATAGATTCACTGTATTATTTCAAAGCATCCAGAAACTCAATTGCCTTAAAAATACACTCTATCATGGATCTAGTTATTCCTTTCCCAGAAACAGCTAACCATTCACCATCTGATCAATAGCTTTGTAAGTAGTAGGGCCTGTGAACATGAGGCTGCTTCTAGCTTACCGAGCTCCTCATCCACTCTTCCTGGTCAAGTGGCCTGTAGCAGATACTCACTACGATGTCACTCTTACCTGATTTCTCTTTGGTCATTACCCATAAGCTCTCAGTTGCTCCTCATCCACCCCCAGGAAGAGCTGTTTTCTCAGCATTCCAGCTGTTATCTCACACAAATGGAAACTCATCATCAGCTTCCCAGCCTACATTTCCTGAAGAATTGTTGCATGCAATAGTATACATGCACTTCAGTGAGGCAGCCCCGGACACTGATTTCCTTGTAAGGTTTGGGGGATTTCTCCATTATGGTGCTTGGTAGACCCTTCCTTACTTTCATGTAAATGCCAAAGATGACGCTGCTTAATGACCCCCCCATTTTCTTGAATTTGTGATCCCTTTCTGTCATGTCACTCCAGGCACTTTCATTGTCCATCCTGTCCATCACACTCTCACAGAGTTGCTGATAACGTTTCCTTCCCCACCATCCCTAGTTTAAAGTTGAAACTCCTAACAAATCAAATATATTGACACTCTTAATTAAAAATAAAAACCAAAACCAAACAAAGTTGAATCTTCATCAGGGTCCAAATGGGAGTAAAAAATTTTCTTGAACTAATTTTACACCGATGTCATACTATTGAATTTAGGGAGACAAAACAGTCCACTGTCATATGTAGTTAGACGTATCTACTTAGAATAAGTCATGAATATTTGGATTTTAGTCAAAATAAAATGCAGGACCTTTTCTCTACTATGACTGCCTGACTACAGACTGCATTTACGCTTCCCCATTTTTCACCTCACCAGCCTATAGAATCTTCTCTGCTTCATTATTTCAGTAGCAGTTTCTGCACCTCCTCTTAGGAAAGGAATGGTTTTTTATTCCCTCATCTGACAACACCTTGAGGACTTGCTTCTTACTTTTATAGAAAGTAGTTTCCCAAGCAAACTGTGTCATAACAGGAGAGCAGCAATTACTAGATATCAGGTTCTGACACCTCCTTTCTACTCATAGACAGTCCTATGTTCATTTACAGGTAATCTTGGTGCAGAATAAGTTTTGGCGTCAGTTCTGCATTTTGTTTCTGTGTTTGGCATCAAGTAGCTAAAATTTAAGATCCAAGCATTCAAGAGACAGAATGAAATCCAACTAGGCACTGCAGAACCCATACTTTTTAGCTGATGAACCCTAATCTTTGCCTTCTCAAAGAAAAGAGGAATTAAAAAACCCTCATCAAATAAAAACAAATTAATGCTATTATATCTTTTATGAGGTTTGAAAACTGTAGGGGATAAAATAGGAGTAATAATACCCGATTAGCTGTACAAATAAAATATACTATAAAGCATTAAGTGTCATCATTTTATTTGACTAGCAGAGTGATTAATCTTCCTCTAGATACCATTTCCTGTGAGACAGATATTCTCTCCTTAACAAATATGATGCTATTGATGTAAACATAAAAAAATACTAGGTCTGGCAAGAAATAATAATGGAGTGCCTTATATTTAATTAATACATATTCTTAGATTAGATGTATAGGAGCCAGAACTACTCAGTTGTTCTTCAAGGATCTCTCACAGGACAACGCTTTCTTGTACCATCCAAATATGTCTAATGGTAAGCATTAATTTATATTGGCAGGAAGATTTGGAAGAGAGCCATTTGTCATCTTTTCAAATCCAGGCATATGTGTATAATACTATAGCAGCAGGTATGTAAAAAGAGCAATGAGTGCGGGAATGAAGTGATCTTTCTCTCTTGGTTTTCCTGTTTCTAACATGCACCCAATGAACATAGTCAAGACTGCTTATGGATCTCATTAACATTTAAGGTAAATTGTCTTACAGTTTTAAGTTATAATTGTTTAAGTTATATCATTTCTGATCTTGGAATATAGCTCCATGTCAATTTCTTTGTTATGAAAGAAGGAAGAAATCCATAAAGAAAACCCTCAAGAACTGCTATTAAATCCAGCACATAGCAGAAGTATGAATCAGCTTGTTTATCAGATCTCCAAAGTTTTATTCTACAGGTTGGCCTAAAGGTAGCAATAAGCATTTAACGTCTTCTTGATGAAAGTATATCCTTTTGTCAATGTATGCATATTCAGAACTTAAGAGAAAATTACTTAAACCACCACCCCCCCCCACTCCCCC
>NW_010405515.1:0-19971 GCF_000710305.1 Buceros rhinoceros silvestris | reverse complement strand
CCTCCCACTGTTAGATATGGTAGCCGAACTCCTATTAATCACCTTTGTTTTGGCAGGGTTTTTTTTTATTGCTTAATTATGTCTTCTAGGGGTTTGCTTAGCTTAGAAAACACTACATTTTTACTCAACAGCAAAGAAGCTCAGGCAGTTGCACATAAGACCCTAACAGTGTTACAAAAAGGAGATATTTACTTTTGCTTCTGCAGCTAACAATTAATCATTCCTTCTTTGGGATCCATGGATAGAGCATTCATGAGAAGGAAACAAAATTAAAACCATGAGAAAGATCAACAGAGACGGAAGCATCACAGGGGTAAATTTAAGGCAGCGATATGTAAGATGCTATATTGATGAGGGACCTTATTCAAGAGGTCCCTAAATACAGATTAGCTCCAACTCAGTTTGCCAGTAATTTTCCTAATTTAATTAGGGACCAATAAGAATTCTAAGTTCATGAAGATTTAACTGAGTAAGGCTGTTGAATAATGCTGAGCTTTTCAATTTATGCATAACAAATATGAAATATAATTAACCCATTTCAGCTGTTCATAAATTTCCCTGTTCCTAACAATTTTTATTTAAAAAAAAGATAATAAATCTTGCTCTGTGTTAATATACAGACATATACTTTATTAAATTTGTTCATAATATCCTCTGTCTTTTTTACAATTGTACTGCCAGCTTCTAACTGGGATAAACATGTGTTTTGCAACTTGGGACTTATTATCCAGTCAGGCAATGGCAGAGTTTCAGACTCTCAGGCAACAGCACTCTTGCAGCCTTAAAATTATTAGCTTATGGTATATGGTACAGCCACTTCCACCATCACACAGAAGGAAGATAATATGTAGCGGAAAGTATGCAAAAGGAAAAGAAATTGCTGTGTCTGCTGTAGCAAGAAAGCAAAAGCAATCAATAACTAAAAATAGCAGCTCAAGATTAGCATTTTAAACTGACTTGCAATTCCTGTTTATATTAATGCAGTTACCTTTCTTCCTTCCCTTCCTCTTCAACACACACAGAGGTAAAAGCAATGGAAGTCTTTAGAAATTTAGGCTAATATTAATTTCAGTATTAGCCTCAAGATTCAAAGCTTTAGCATTAGAATTAATAGCTATCAATCCCACAGAGGGACAGCTCCTTTTTAAAAGCCTACCAGCTTCGTTTAGGGAATACTTACATTGTGTTCTAGCTAATAATTTAACATTTCAAAAACATGACTTTGAAACGAAATATAATTTTAGAGCACACTAAGGATGATTTAAAAGTTCTCTGAGGAACAAACACTATACTTATGACTGTTTAACACAGTGTGAGATCATGAAATTAGAAATGAAAGATTCAAATGTGAATTATAAAGCACCTATTAAAAATACATCTAGGTCCTTACTCAATACAGGGAACGTGTTTCAACTTGAGCTCAAAATTAGTTTATATTATTGTCACAGAGTCTCCGGACTGACATCCTATGAAATCATATATGGAAGAGTGGGAAGAGTGTTTAAGAGTCTGATTCCCAAATTTCATTGCAGCTGATCCTCCCCTGATAGCAGGGAAAAATCATACATCAGCTTTTCTAGACTCATCATTATTCTGCCTTTAATAATTACCTAATGCAGGCAAGCATTTCACCATCTTTCAGAGAGCTACAGCGGGGTGGGTGTGCAGAAGAAAAAAAAAAATCAGCCTAAAGCCATTATGTGCACCCAGAACTGCAGAAAATGTTAACCAAGTAACTCAGAGAAAAATTATGGTAGTTAATAAGATAGATTATCAGTGAAAAACAAGTAGAGTTTTCAGTATCATAAGGCTGTGACTGGGCAGTCCAGCTTAGAAAAACTGTGTGTTCTGCTCTTTCTGCAAGCCAGCAACATGCTGCAAAAAGGAAACCCAAGGTTCCTGCTGCCTTCTCCAATGGAAGTATCTTGTTTAAGTAATAAAAGGCATTAAGCTCAAACTAGCAACAGATGCTAGCCTAAATGCTAAAGCAATTATGGAAGATTGCAAGTGGAACCTCAGAATGTGCTATTACTTTATCTTAATGTTACATTATTCTAACATGTCGAAAACAAACATATCAACCTTACATTTTATCTCGTGATAAAACTGACCAGGTTTCTCCATCTCTACAGATAGTCATCTTTAAAGCTGTGGTTAGGAAATTTTCTCTCCTCATTTTGTAGTCATCCTTCTTTATGCAACACTACTGGTCTGTGCTATTAAACCCTAGCAGAGACACAGGCCAAGATTTTGTTCTGGTTGGAATAATAAGATTAAAAGGCTCAACACTGCATGACCCCGGACATAAAACAAACCAAAGAAAAAACCTACAACCAGAAAAATACAGAAGTTCCACTGCTTTGTCACAGTGTGCATTAATATTTAATTTATCTGAAGACAAGTAACAGCCACACAGGTTTACAGACAAAGGATTAAGCTTTCTTAGGGAAAGCATGCATTCCCCGTCTGTGCTATGATATGAGTCAGACCTTATTACCAGCTATGTTGAAAGTTTTAGTAATTTGCAGGTGACACAGGTAAAAGCCTAGCATGCAAACCCAGCTCATACTAAGTTTAACTAACTGTTGGCCACTAGATATTCATCGATATGTCAAAGGAAACTTGGTAAGTAATGGGTAAGGTTTTTTGGTTGGTGGTTTTTTTTTAAGAGGTGAATACTCTTCTTACTTGTTCCAGATGGGTTATTCAGATTGAAGTTTAGCTTTTGGGGAGGGCACAATGTCTGTGATGTGTTTCTGAAGAGCCTTTTGAATTTCTTCTTCTGCATATCCTCATATTGCATAAGGTATGCTGAACACCCTCTTTGAAATCCACATCTCATCTCCTTCAACAAACAGCTGGTAATAAAAGATGCCACACTTCCCATTCATCCTACATATGAAAGTGTTCCTGCTAATACTGAACAAACAGAAAGGGATAAATATTGATTGAAGAATTTTTTCTTTGTTTAACCATTTTGTCCCCTGCTTCATGAAAACAAGTTCAGTCTACTGACCATAGAACAAAATGAGAAAGGTGAAAAGCAACACTCTTCCCACTGGTAGTGATAATAGGCAGCACAAAACAAATGTGTTTCCTTCATCTTTAACTGTCGACTTACTTGATTAATCACATTAACAGCTTCAGTGGTTGAGTTTTAAACAAAATGCTATCTTTTCACATTCAGAATAAGTCTGATCAAATTCCAATTCTGTTTTACACTGTTCTGCAATATAAATCTGAATGTATTAAGCTTTCATGATTCTGGAACTCTCCTACAGGGATAGAATACACTTAGCTTTGCTGAAAGATTTTCTATACCCAGATGCTATCCTCTAAACAGCACAGAGACACTACTGATTTTGTACGTAGCCTTCTGAAGAACAATGGGCCTGAACAAGTTCAATAGTACGTGATGTACTGAAAGCTATCAAGGGATCCCATTCACTGTGAGCAAAGCAGAGCAGAAGACAGCTGCTACTTTTTTGTATGTGAGATTCAGAGCAAATACTGCAAAGTATACAGCAAAAACAGGAAAAGTACAGACTGCTGGCTTAAGAATAGCCACTCATTATATGTCAAGGGCATTTTCCCTCTGTCCTTTCCGTTTAAAACAGGGTGGGTGCGTGGGGGGGAAGCTAAAAAGATGAATTGAGAAAGAAGATAGACATTTTCATGACTTCAGGTGCTCTAGAAGTGCAAACTCAGCAACTTTGAAAAAGCATTGCTGCATTTAAACTGTGACAAAGTGATGAGGTTAGTTCTACAGGGGATAGAGTCACACGAACCTCTAAGCTGCAGAGCTTTAAAAGATTACAAGAGAGATTGTTGAAAAGATATAGCTATTTACAGAATACACTCTATAAGAAACTTGGGTAAAACAGAAGAATTGAAATGAGTATTAGGAATGTAAACATGAAAAAAACAAACTTCAATCTGAATATGTTTACCTAATATCAAGTAAAAGGCTAAACAGTTGGATTTTCTAAAAAGACCACGATTTAATAGATTAAGGAGTCAAATAACTAGTTTCATAGCTTGTGGTAAAATCACACGAACTAGTTAAGTGACATATATAATGTCACAACAAAGATGAATGTCATCCTGAATGGTAGAGCAAGCCATCATATCAAGAAATAAGGGAGATGTTCAAAGCTGAAGAAGTAAATTGAGGCAATTCAGAGATACTAATGACAGGAGGGGAAGAGAGAAAAAAAGATTTTAAGACTGGTGATAAATAAGACAGAAATGAGTAGGAACAAAATAGAAACAGAACAAACCAAGGGAAAAAAAAATTCAACAAAACACTAGATAAGGGGATCATGATGATAAAGCAAAAAATGGCAGATAGCATGTTGTTACTCTGAATAACATAAACACCTTTTGCTCATCTTTACTATTTTTAAGACACAAGTTTTCTACCATCCCCTTCCATTTCCTTCTTTCCAATTTCTGTAATGCTAAGTTACACCTGGATGATTTCTATTTTCAAGACAGTAAAATTTTGTCACTTTTACAATGGTCTCAGATTTTAAGTGCAAAATATATTGCCCATAATCCATTCTGTTTAGTCATCTCTTGAGAAACAGTCTGCAAAGGCACCATGTAGTAGACCTACATTTAGGAAGTTGCCATAAGATTACGGAGTCAGGAGAGAAGCTTTGCTCAATGCCTTATTCTCTGGCTCTCTATTCTAAAATACTTCACTGCCCACAGATATTTCCTTCCAACAGATGTATCTGAGGGGGGTGCAATCACAAAGGGAGAAAAGTTTAAAATGTGCTGTGCGTCTCTGATTATAATTAGAATTGCACATGTAGAGATCTAAATATGATACATATGTCTCTGCATCTCTACTCCCACGTGTGTGCCCATGATAGTAGTCAACCTTCACAGAATGTGTGTGTGATGAGAATGTGTAGCATCTGTCAGATGCTCCAGAGTTTAGCTAAATGAAACCTCCTAAGAGCAGGCCCAAGAAGAAAGAGGCTCTAAAATGTTTTAAGGATGCATGCCTAAGGTACATAGATCTTCTCATCTAACATGGTTTGGTTTTCAGTTGTCAGTTTTTCAGTGGAAAAGCCTTTCAGGGAGGATTAGCCATTCTTCAGTTCTAAATACAGCAGCTAAGAGCTTGAAGTCCTAGCAGTGAAAAATCAGGTTTGAAAAATACAAGTTCTTTACATCAATCTTTTCAATTTCTCTGCTAGAGAAGGTGAAAAACAGGTTATAGTCAGGTCTCTCCAGCTTCTACCATCTATCTGTTCTGCTGCTTTTTTTCTCCCCTTCCCATTTCAACTTATAAATTAGGATATAAGCATGCATTTTTGAAGCCAGATACCAACCAAAAATGCCACAAAGATGGATTGAAAAAAATCTTTAAGCTCTGCACTTCTGTATTGTAGTATGAATTTATCTCCAAAGTAGGTTATTCTTAAAGTCAACATAAATTTTGTATATGAATACCCCCATTAAAGACACCTGGAGGATCTTCTTATGCCCAGAATCAGTTTTACATGCACAGATGTGTTTCCTTTCTATTTATACCCAAACTGAAGCCAGGGTCAAATAATTGAAGAAGTTATTTCCTCCTTGCTCATTTTTTTTGTTTTTTCCTAAGGCTTAGCCACACTGCTGTAGCTAAGAACCCACTAAGAGTTCATCTGGGTGTGTGTGAAAGTGGCCAGCAGCACAGCTGGATGCCAGCATGAAACCTAGACCTTCTAGGTCCAATTACTATCGTGGAAAAGGCACCGTATTTGCATCCCGCTGTACTGATCACTGGAATTCCAATACGTACCTGAAACCAGTGCATAACTAGTCCTTGCAATTAATCCAAATAGTAATACTGTGGTATTCAGCACATAGTAAGTGAAAAAAAAAAAGACCATAACACTTCAGAGGTTTAAAGTGCAACATATGCTACACAAACAGTGGCATTTCCACAGTCCAAAAAACCCAAAAAAAAAATCTCAAGAAGTTTGCTCTTTTGTTGTTAAGCTTTCTGTTAGGTGGGGGTTTTTTGTTTTTTTTGTTTTCTTGATGCACATTTTATAACCTAACTACAAATTCACACAACCTGAAAAGAATTAGCTTTTGTGCTTACCGTTATTATTAAACACAGATGCATCCTTGCAAATACAGTCAAGTTCTGACATTCATGCTGCACTTTCATGGGAGTGAGTACTACAAGAACTAGACAGTGGCTGCATAATAAAATCCCATTACATTTATTTGAGCCATGGTAGAAATGAAAAAAAAAATTCTGAAGGTTACATATTGGGATAAAGGTCTGGGAATTTTGATAACATTTTTCACTTGAATCGATAATATACATCTTAAAGGAAGGCAAAATACACACACACATTAGAACATGTTAGAAAATGCACATTAGAACACAGTTCTGATGGGAATAGCTGCAGAACAAAATAAAAATAGCCTTTCTATCCTCCACTTGTTACTTTATCAGTTCCCGTAGTCAAAATGCATCATTTTTCTCCCTCGTTGAACTACATTCATTGGCTGATCCAATATGATTATCACATAGGAAAACCCTCCCTTCTCTTCCTCATGTCTGCACCAACAGGAAGTGGCAACAGATTTCGTTAACCACAATAAAAATGGGAACAAAAATTATGTCTCAAAGGGATTAATAAAGACTTTGTACAGACTTCTCTTTATGAGGTGCAAATATCACAATGATTTCAATATATCTAAAACACTCTACAGATATCTTACTGATTATGTATACAAACAAGTATAGGAAGTAGTATTTTCTTGGCTCTTTCTGCCTAGTAGCTTCCTGAGTTTAAAACCCAGTATATTTCCCAACTAAAAATACTGTAATACTGCAAAGGCACCCAATAAATAACAATAGGATAACATGGACTAAACTTTAATAGATGATAGAAAAAGATTTTTTTTCTTCATTGCTTATTGGCAGCAATACAAATACTATTAAATTCAGGTACTGTATTGCTACATTGCAGAGAAGTTTTGTATGGATACAATACACAGACTTTAATTTGTTGCTCCTCATTTTATTTTTGGCTGTGCAAATTGCCTTATTTTTGTTCTTTGGTCTTCTTCAGAAAACTGAACATTGTGTTTTCTATTTTTTCAGTTAATGAGCATTGGTTACCACCCTGAATAGGGAAAAGCAAGAGAGAAGGATGAGTCACATAATAAGAATACTGTAACCCAAAGATGAACACTGGATAAGTGAGAATATTCATGTAGCAGGAGCGCAAAAATTAGTAGTTTCCACTAGCATCAAGAATGCTTTAAAGTGCTAAATGGCAGATTACTGAAGACCAAACCGAATACAGGGACAAATACAAGTCCTTCTTTCGTGGTTTAAGAGCTCATTTGAGCATCTAATTGTACTTCAGGCAAAAAGGATGCGTTGTTTGAAGAAAAAGGGATGGCACAGAAGGCACACAGACCAGTTCATTTAATCAGGCCAGAACACAGAACTCTCAAAAGACTTGTCGCCTAATGCATAATGAAATATATTATTCATAAAGGCCAGCCCTGCCTTTTATGGGGACTTGATTTAACTCTAACACATTTCAAATTTTGAGGAAATTCCTATTTTGTTTCTTACCATTTCAGGGTTATTAAAGTAGATGAGGGGAGACTAGGTGTCTCAAACAGCTAATGGGAAGCACAGCAAATGTTGAAATGATGTATAGATCCAGCCTTACCTAACAAGAAAGCTTTGTCCGATACGAGGATATTTTCACATCACCTGTATTGTTTATATCACAGTAACCACTGAAAGCTTTATCTAGGGACCAGGAGGACATCACTGTGAAATGCACTGGACTACCACAGAACAATTAAGTTCCCGCTTCAAAGGGCTTTCCATCTTTTTATTACAGATGCGAAAGCTAAGCGTTGTAATATAGACCTTTCTTTTCTCCTGTAAGATATTAAAAACTATTCATAAAAGCTAAACAGATTATCCTCCTCTCAGATAAAAAAATTCTTTGCCTGTTCTGCCAGCTCTACCTCCCCACAGAGAAGTGTGTTCTACCATAATAGATATATCAATATATAACAGAGCAACATGCCTTCATTTTAAAAATCCTGTCATAAAAAAACCCCAAACCAGCAACATGTCACCTCTACCCACTGTCTCGGAAGCGGGGTTCTACTTTGCCTGCTAGTGTTAAAAAGGACAAAAAAAAAAAATGCAGAAATTGTACCATGGATGGTTTTCATCTGTACAAAGGAACAATTTAGTATGAATAACTCATAAATAGAAAGGGAGAAAATAGTCTCCCTTTTGTCTTATCAGAATTGCAGAAGTAACAAATACCAACAAATCAATAAATATTGGGGGCTAGAGGGGTGGGGTGAGTGGTGGTTAAAAGCAGTTAATCCAATGGTTTTGGAGCAATTAATTTCCTTGCTACTTTAAACATAAAAAATCCCCTTGATCAAAAAAGCTATGAAAAACTTGCAGTATGGTTGGCAAAATCCACCTTCTGTGAGTGCCTCCTCACATTCAAAAATATTCTGCAATTGCTGGCAAAGATTTTTCACTTTGTCTCTTAGTGGGTAGTGGCATGTTTGCATTATCACTTTCTCAAAATTTAAGCAAAGAAACATGCATTTGATCTTAGACTATGTAATTTGTATTACCAGCAACCCTCAATCCCATTAACAAAAAAAACCCATTAAAACCTTATGCCAGACTAAAGTGGTTGTCTCATATAATTATATTAATGTGAAGAAAAGCTAAATATTCCTATTTCATTAGTATGAATATAAAGAGGTTTAGACAATTGTCTTGGTTGGGAAGTCAGCTGAGTAGCTTCAGCAGTAGCACTGAGCTGCTGGATGAAGTCAGAGCAGCAAGGGTATGCTTCTGTTTTCTTCTCTTGTAGGGATAGGACAGTAGGAGCAACTATGTCAAATGTATTGACACTTGTGATTGACCTGTTTGTCAATGCTCCATTCACAGTGTAGCTGAAACACTTTTCAGAAAAATTACAATATTTATAAAGCAGGAAAGCAATATAAATGCTGTTTCTCTCTACTGCTATACAAACTAAACTATAGAATAACAACAGTATGTGTCTCTGTTGCTGAGTTCAGAGGTTAGGTTTCCACAGATTATGCTTAATACTCTTGCTCCACAAAACTGAAAAAAATAAAAAAGATCAGCAATTAGATAGTCAAAGAAGATTAATGTGTCCAGTTATGTGATAAGGATTATGAGCAAAGGCAAATTAGGATTTTTGGGTTCTTTTAACAGCAATCAGAAGCAGCTGGTAGGATCAGCAATTCCCACTCACATAGGGACCATGGAAGGATTCAGTCAGGGAAATTGCTGAATGTGTTAATTGTGGCACTGGTTGCCCAAATCTTTTAGAGGTTCTGTTAAATAAATGCCTACTTTGTCAGAGGGTAGTACTATCACTGTTCTTGGAGCTGAAAGACATATATCTAAATTCTTAACTGGAGGTAACTGTGAACAGGCAGGTCTTCGGGGCATGATCTCTGAGGAGCTTACATCTCTGAAGTGCTACAAATTCAAATAAAAATAAAAATTAAAAAAGTCTATTTCAGAATCACTCTCTCACATAAGAGAAAACAAATCAAACCACTGTGCAGTGTCGTAAGCCTTATCCTAAACAGGAATATTAAACTGGCAATATAAGAATTGTCACCAGCTAACACGTCACTTCCTTCAGACTACTACCATATGTCTTGGTTGATTAGGCCTTTAGTTACTTGGTTTGGCATTAGAACAAGCCTAAACCACACAACCTACTACCACTTTCTGCTTTTAATATCGTCTCTGCTTAACTTCTCCTCATTCCCTACTACCCCCTGTACTGTCACAGGCCTTAAACACAGATACCAAGTCATATAAAACCTCCTACTTCAAGATTTCCTCCTAATTCCTGGAAAGTGGTGGCAAAAAACTTTCCTTCTGCTCTTGCTCCAATAAATTTTACTAATTCCCTTAGTTAGTGTTAACTAGCATGAAGGCTGCTTATATTTCCAGCAGCTACTTTCCTCAGAGAACCATTTTATTTAACTGTGGAATTATGTGGAGGATCCCTGTTCCTCAGATAAATGTGTAGCCAGGACCTTACTGATCCTAAAGATTTGCTTAAAGCAGCAGTGTCCATCTTGTTATAAAAAGACAAGTACTACATACCGGAGTCTCACTGTTGTCCACTTATGGCCAGCAAAAGAAATTTCCAGATAGTCTAGCTCACATACTCAAAAAACCCCAACATACCATCATACTTCTGAAAATTATCATTTCATCTTCTTACAAGCCCTTGTCAATACCTTGTCAATATCATGAACAAACTTGGGGTAGGGTGTTCGATAGCACAGCTCGTGTCAGATCATAAGTATGTTATTTTACTTTTAGGGAGGTGTATTTGCTGGCAATTTTTTCCTGATAGGGCAGATGACCAGAAAGTCTAATGAGCTTTTCCATAAGATCTTGTGATACTACTGCAGAGTGAGTTCATGTTAAGGCTAGTCTTCCGTACTGTACTTATCTGCAATATCTAAATTATCTATAAAATACCATAATTAAAAAAAAAAAAAGCGGATAATTTATTACAGCATATTGTGATGACTGCGTTGTGCATATTTACTCTGTTGGTGTTGTGAGTTGCACTCAGCTATGATAAAGCTGGTTTTATATCTTTCTTCACCTGAGTGCATATTTAAGATCTCTCTAATAGTTTACTTGCCCCCTGAGCTCATATAAATATTTCATGAGAATATGGGATATGAAATGCATTTTGGCAATACGCTTTAAAATATGCTAATTATAAGAGCACTGTCAAGTGAGAAGGGAAGAAAAAAAAATCTTTTACAATTCTGCTTACAAACATGTAAAATTTTCTAGATGACATAATGCTCCTGCTTTTCACTGCAAATTTTTAGGATCATCCACCATGCTGAGGAATTACTTCTCAGAAACCATCACTAATGTTTTAATGTTATGATAGCTTTTGAGATTTCTGCCACCAGGTAAAGAATTTTGAGTTGTTGTCTTACTTTTCTAAAGCCAGGTAGCTTAGTTTCTAAGATCTCCTTCAAAAGTGATTTTTTTCTGGTAAGAACTTTCCAGCAAAGCTTTAGGAGCTTGAAAGACAACACCCAAAAGCCATTTTTGGATCAAAAATTTTCAGCAGAGAGCTTTATCCCTCATCATAATTGTTTCCTAGGTCTATTTATTTGCTCTCTTGAATTATCTGTGTAAATATTCCATAAGTCAAATAAAGTAGACTGCTTAGTCAATACTGCCATATAGCAAAAGACAACCCCCAATACTCCTGCATGTAGCTCAATTAACTCATTTCTTCCTGAATTCCAGAACAAACTAAAAATCTAAAAAGTTAACCAAAAATAGCCGTAAGTTTGCACAACGAAAACAGGTGTTTCTCTTATTTGTGCTAATAAGAAAGAAGGCTACTCGTCTAACGGCAGGAGAAAGATGAGAAACTAAAAGGTATCTTACTTGACCTAAATATTTCAAAAAGTAAAATTATTTACCTTCGGCTGTAAATGCATCACACAAACTTTTCCCACTTTTGGTATAGTCCCCATTCACTCATTTTAAAAGACAAAAAACAGGAGGACAGGTGGATGAGAGACAGAAAAGTAATTTTGCAGCTTTTTCATGATTTAACTAAAATTCACTTAATAACAAGGCTGAGCTTTCTGAGACCCCCATTCCCTGAGAAAAATGTACTTTTAGGTAAGAGCACTCTGTACTTCTGAAATCAATTCAGATACACAGTTAAACTAAGTCCCTGTCAAATAAATTTGGATAGAAACGGCACCAGATTTGCCTCTTAGGTAATGCAACCTGAAGTTATTGTCTTATTTACTCCACTTTTTTTTCCTTAGCAATATACATGAGGAAACATTATTTCTGAGGTCTATTAATATTTACAGTGGCACGAAGTGCAACACAGTTTTAATAATACTGGGAAAGACCGATAAATTTGAGAATAGTTTTTGTTTGTTTGTGGAGTTTTGTTGTGTAGGGTCTAACAACCAGGCCATGACATTTAAGTAATAAATACTACTTCAGGAAAAACAGCATTTCACAGTAAATAGCATCAGTACATAGCAAACGACTGAGTTTTCCACCCCTACGAATAACTTTCTTAAAGTCACTTCTGAGGCCGTACTATAGGACTTCAGGCTGGATTCTCCAGTCCATCACAAGTCAGCTTCACTTCACATCACTAAAGCTGCAAACTGAAAGCAGCTCAGCATTGCCCAATGGCAGCCTATCACACCCCCCTCACCATTTATTCCCAAGTTTAAAGAAGACCTATTGGATATTGGGGGTGAGGGTAGGGTTGAGCACATCCAATGAGAGGTAAGAAAGCAAAAACTGATGGTGACGTTAGACTAAATTATGTCTAATTGCTGAGAAAGGTTAGGCTCATGTCATAAGCTTAAAGCTACAAGAAGTCTGCTTTTAAGCTCAAAGATCTAACCTAGGCGTGTTTCATGATTTACAGTTATACAATTCCCCACCTCCCCCTTTACATATTTTTTTTCTTCTTCTGTTAAAAACTTTTAAAAAATTAGGTTTGATACTTTGGAGATGTCTGGAAAGCATTTTACACCAACATTTGGGAAAAAGCAGGCCTGTTTTAAACACTCTGAAAAGGAAACATTTTTACTATACTGCACTTTCTTTTCTCTGTAACTTAACACAAAATTCCTAAAAGCAGAGAAAAATCTGACAGGATAACATAACTCATGAAGGATAAGATTCTATCTGCTCATGGAATATTAAGTTCCTCCAGCAGTACTCATTCACATAAATTTTCAGTGACAATAAAAAATAGGTAAAAGTAGCCCATCCAGTTTCAAAATAAACAAAAATCTATGAATTGCAGTGGATCAATTTAACACCTACTCTTCTGCCAGCTGTTGTAACTACAAGGCATTTTTGTTTCTTAAGTGATGAGTTGAGAAAGAGTCAAACTGCAAGACAAAAAATTTCATCCAATGACCACGGTTTTGGTTCTCTTAAGCACGTACATAAAGGAATCAATGAGAAAACACAAAAAACCCCAAAGGTTTAACCATTAACGTGTATTGCAAGCAAAACTGTCTCAGCTTGGGATATTTTTACATTATTTAATTGGCTCCTAATTAACATACGCTTTTAACCACTGACCCTGATACTGAGGATAAAAGACAATATAAGTAATTAAACACTGAAGAAAACAACTTTCCTCTCCTTGCCCAAAGTCAACTTAGGCCACTAAACTCTTCTACCCACCCCATCTTCCTGCAACCCCATCATCCACCTCCAGCTGAGGGTGCCTGGCACAACACTCATGCACAAGCAGAATAAATCCCAGGTAGACTTGGTCATTTCCTTTTCTTTTTTCAGGCCTCTAAGTATATTTCGTTTTCCAACAAGGAAAAGTAGCTTTAAATGTTTTCATTCAAATATAAGAAGCAAACTTTTCTTTCAGCCACACTTAAACCTATATTTACCATTTTCTCTTGCTAATAAATAAAATGAGTTCAGTGAAGGGTTGGGGGAAGATCTGTGCCCAGCGGCTCTTTTGAATGCAGCCACAGTATAAACGTTTTACAACTGAAAGGAAAAGGCTGCTTGGTATTTTGCTAGTTTACCTATAGTTGCTAACAGTTGCAATACCTCAAGTCTTGAGTGTTTGGACCCTAATGCAACTTGCTTTCTTATTTTTGGTATATCATATACAACTAATACAATGTATATGGTACACAGGATTTTTTTTTTTTTTAAACTATCAAAAAGCCTTCCCAACATCTCTGCACGTGTTGGACAATTTTCAGAAACCGTTATCTATAGCTATTTCACCACAGGCATACCAGTAAAATTAGCTCTTTTTCTGGTGTAGTTGAAGTAGTTCTAGTGATTCCTCTATTGAGAGGAAAAGCTATATTTTTAGTGTATTTTTAGTGAGATAACAGAATGTATGAAAATATACATGTATTTCTATGGACTTACAGCAGTTTGGTGAAGATTTAGCTATGCAGGTAGATTAAAGTAAAAAGTTAAAACTAAAACTTAGTGTTGCACATTCTTAAGAGAAATAACATGTAAGAAATGAGCTAATATTATTAGAAATAGTCAAGGTTTTGAATCTATCAATTTCAAGAAACCAGTTAATCTGTTTGGTTAACTCCAAGCACTCAAAGAAGAGCCCAAATCCTGTGTCTCAATAACAAGTAAAGAATGAGCAGAGTAATGTACTCAGTATGGAGTCTGAAAAACAAGGTTCCTGGTCTGTTTTTATTAAGACCTATAGTATTATTTAGCACACCATGATTTAAATTAAAATACAATCTGTAAAGAGGATTATTATCCCACTGTTCCTGTCATAGATTCTTAATGGCCACTTCTTTTCAGACTCCCAGATTCAGTCGAGACGAGAACAACTTGATAAATATTCAGTTCAACTGCATTCTCATCTATTACAACTCCAGCTTTTTTTAATATGACTGTAGACGAATAATTTTGGCCTCACTATGTGATACTACTGGTACCCTAAACCTATGCTTCCCACATCAGAGACGTACAATACGCAAAAGGCCAACTGTGGACAACATCAAAAAGACCAGCGAGAGCAATCACAGCTCCATGTGAAAACAAGTTACCTTTAGAAGAGAAAGGTCAGAGATAACCTTAGGACCCAAACTGTGACATTACAGTACAACTGTGACATTATGTTATAACTGCACATATGCTTCTTTCTCTTCCAGAGTCTCTCTGAAGCTTTTATTGTAAAAGATCCAAGAAACTCATAGACTTGTGGAGTTGTCTATGAACATCACAGCATTGTTCTAGCACTACATCCTGAGCCTAGCTCAGGCAAGGAGCAGTGAGAAAGCAAATACAAGGTGCTACCAGGAAAGAAGCAGAGTTACAGGGTGGCAGGACTCTGAAAGAAAAGGGAGAGCTGTACCAGAGCACGGTAGATTCCTTCTCTTAGCAGCACATCCAGGGGTACTGCTGCAAATGCTGCATCCTTCACAAAAGAGTTATTCGAGTCCTTTACCTGCTCACATGGGAGGGGAGATTGATAACAAGAACAGAACCTTCTGTTTCCTTTCAGACCTGCCAGTCTTTTGCCATCTGAAAAGCTTGGGTGGAACAAAATGGCCCAAAATGCCTCAGAGACATTGATGCCAGCGGCAAAACAGTATGGTTTATTTTACGGGGAAAGGAGTGAGACAGGTAACCTGAAATCTTTATCTATTAATGAAATAAAAATAAATCCCGTTCAAAGATGAATTTTTCTTCTCGAAGGCTATTATTGCCTATGCATCCATATGATTAGAAGTGTCATTGAAAAAGGAATTATTAAGATCTAAGGTGTACAATTTGAATATCATGTTTAGTTATAGTTTCTGAAATTAAGACATACTTCTTATTTGAAAACATATTTGTTTCCTTCTGATATTTGTTGATAACTTCCACATTTTTTACTTTTAGTTGTGTTTCTAGAGAAATATCACATCAGAGCAAGTCTTAGATTTTGACTGTTAAGGGAAGGATTCCCATACTGTTTTCCAGCAAACTTCTGAGAACAAGAGAGGGACTAGCCCACTGGTCAGCAACACTATCTCACTAAGACAGTCTTGGTAGTGACAAATACAGATTTTGGGCAGAGCTTAGTCAGGTAGGAAAGGAACACCTTTTTCTCTAATAAAATACTCATTCTTATATAGTGGTCAAAGTGAAAGAGGAAGGTTTTTAGTAAAGTTAGACCAACCTTAAAGTTTTTAGACTTGGTAGATCATAAAAAAGAAAGTAGGAAAGCTTAAATTCAGAGGGTTATTAAAAGCTCTAAGAAATCCTGGTGGCTAAACTTCTATGGCACTATTAATAAAGATGCTTTTGTAGGTAAGATAGAGAAAAAAAGATTAAAAGGATCAATGGACGAGGGGATGATTTTATATTGTATCTAATGTAAAAGGTGAAGCTTATTCTCTGAATACTAACATATTAAAGGACATTTGCTAATATTAGCAGTGATTACATTAAATATGATTTTCTAAGTGTCAGAAAGTGACTGCTGGTTTATATTTAATTCTGTTATTGAAGTATGGTTTCACTTAACTGTCAGATGCGTAGTTAATAAAATACAAAAGCGCTTTCCCCAATTTCCCAATTTCTTTACCAGGCCTGGATAAATTTGGTTTGCTAATGTTTTAAGCAAACATGAGATAAATCCTGAGCTGTAATTTTCAAATTAATCTAAATGTCAAGGCTCTCTGCTTGTTAGTCAATGAGTGAAGTATTTTTAGTCTTTTAGGTCCAATCTAAACTCTTCAGATGAGTAGCTACAATTTTGTAATATTAAAAGGGTGAGTGATCAGAGCTCTATTTTAGTTCTGCTAGTCTATTTTCTTCCCTGCCCCATTTTTACCTTCCCCACTTGCAAGAAGTCTTCTGCAATAAAGAATTTAAGGTACACAAACAAGCCGATGAGGCGTAAAATGTAGAAAACACGACTCAGTGACAAGCTTCCCCAAACCAGTAAACGCAGCAAAAAAGTAGCTATGGAGTCAAACACCAAGGCCAAAAGGTATGCGCATTAAACCACAAGCCTCAGTTTGATGCAGACATCCCACACTTTCCTTCAAGCACACACAGAGGCATCCAATTCACCTAAAATTGATCTTTTACTGCACAAAATGACTTTGATTAACTCTGGCTGAGTTGCTAAGTGCTTCACTTACCAGCCTATGGCCCATTGTAGCTCCCAGCTCACTCTCTGCGTTTTCAGCGGCTCCAGTTCGTGAAAGTGAGCTTGAAAGAGGGGCATGCCAGCTCCTCTACCTGCTGCATGACAGAAGTATGCCTCTATCTTAGGGTTGGAAAATTCAACCACCACGTGGAAAGAAGGACAGCCCCCAAGATGCTCTGTGCTGTCAGGGAGCCTGCAGTACACCCAGTTCGTGGCAGGGTGACACGAAGCCCCTGCTTTGGCTGTTGTCACGCGTCAAGGCAGCAGTGATACCACCGTCAATACCGATGGTCAGGAAGCAGATCACTCACTCTCTTCCACTTGCAAAACAGAGAGAAAGAGCTCAGTACCAGGCCTATGACAAAACTTTCATGGCTCTTTCTATTTGGGAGTGTAATTCCCATTCTGTTGCAGCGATTTATAGAAAAACAGCATATAAAAACTTACGTCTTTCCTAGTCTTGCTGTTTGGCCTCTTTTCAAACAGGGATCAGAAAGCCACCTCCCAAGGCAGGGCATGGACCGAACCACTCCGGAGAGGTGCAGAGAGCATGGTGTACTCCCTCTCCAAGCAGCCAAATTCCACATTCCCAGCAAGGCCAGCTATGACCAAGCTTGGCCACAGCCCAGCCACCCCTAGGTGCTACTGCAGGATTCAGTCCAGTGGGGGGGTCAGCCCACAGGCTGGCATGAGCTCAGTCCCAGCTCAGCAGGGCCCAGTAAAGGGCTGAGGGGCAGCCCCAGGCAGCAAGAAAGGCCTCAGCAGCCAGCTCTCCTCACAGCAGCTCTTATAAGGGAAGGAGCAGACCTCAGGCTCCAGCAAGAAGAGGGCACTTGCTTGGAGCCCCGTTGCCAACAAAATGAGTCATAAAACACTCATGTTCCTATCAGAACAAGAATTATCAGTAGCACCACCACACCTGCTTGTCTATCTCTATTTTAGAGAAGACAGAAGAAATAAGCTCCTTTAGAGAAACACCTCCACTTCCAATATGAATAACCAAGCTTTATTTCCATTAAAGAAAACAAATATTTTTGCAGAACTGCAGATCATGGAAGAGAGAGAAGAGGCACTTGGGATACAGAAATCCTGCTTTTCTTCTAGAGCTGAAAAATAATTTTTAGTTCAAAGTTTTTGTTACACTGTATTTGGGAAAACATTGCTATGGGTTAGCCATCCCCAAAAGTGCATAATTGTTTCACCAGAGAGGCAGTAATGAGGTGTGTGTTCTTAGGCCATGTGCATGTTGCATACGGCATGGAGGCTGCTTGCCGTAAAGGCAGATACCTCTAAGCCCCACGTGAGATATTTCACACTGATTATAAAAGGTCCTCCAAACTGTGTGGCTTTCTAGTAGGTGGAACATTGTTGCAGGGATCCTTCTGCGGACGGAGCCCGAGTCACAGATCGTATACCAATGTGGTTAGAAATCGTGCTCGTTTATTGTTTACAATACATCTCAATTTATAGACTCTTGTCCACCCGACTAGCTACATGGTGATTGGATAGCGTCTCTGTCACACAGACAGCACACATCTCTTAAGGCACTGTGGTTGGCTAAAAGGGGTTAGTCCACACACAGCTACTGTTTTGGTTAGAGTTAAGAAAACAAGGCCAGTTAGAGATGATTTCCCACACGATAGTGTTGCAGCTGGGTTTCGGCTGCTAAGTTTCCCAGAGAGAGTAGCATATTTTCCACAGTTCTAATTCCTGCTAGAAAGATACACCAACAGAACATGTCACGTAGGGAGTACTGTAGGAGGACCTCACAGATGCCATATTTGGTTACACAGGCTAGATGGAAATCCCCAGCATCAACAGGGAGAGACAGAAAAAGCATCCAGTGACCTGAAGTAAAGACGTTACCGAAGCTGAATGCAGATTTGGTGTTTCTTCAGGGTGGCACACAAGGGTACAGAAATTCTCAGTCAAGTGTCTCATGGTTTTACAGTGCAGTTACAAGGATTCGCAATTTAAAGAGACAACATTATTAAAAAAAAAAAAAAAGAAATTCCAGCTTATGAATGGAACAATAAAACCAGTTCTAAAAAGCAAATTTGCTTTTATAATTACTCAGAGGATATCACTGTGAAAATTTACACGGCACTGTGACACAATTTATACATATTTGCCCTAATTTTGGAAGCTGTTTTCAGTGTCCAATGTAATAAAATTATGATTTTCTAAGTGTATGTTATTGAGTTCACACCTGTTTGGGCTCGTGGTGAATGACTTAAATATCTCTTAATTTCCCCTTTACTACCTGCCGTAAGTCTGAATGAGATGTAAGAGAATACAGGACAGAATGTTGTCATCTTATGAGTCTGTGCTTTATGGCAACAGAGCTAAAAAAACCCCAGCTCTAAAATGTTCCAATTTCTGTCTTGGAAAGGAGGTAAAGTATCAAGATTCATCAGAGTAGATAAAAATAGGGAAGAATAAATAAGGACTATTTTTAATCGAATGGGTGGTTAAGACCTATTTTAGAACACTAAAATTAAGCTAGGAACTCTGCAAAGTAACTATGAGGGTATTGCAACAAATTATTCTATCATTCAGTTCTAGAGAACTTTAGGTTAATAAAATTTTCATGTGATCTGTTCTTCTTGGACTCTTTCTACTGACTAAGCACTCACATAAATAAAATTATATAGCATTAGGTTTCAGAGGTAAAGTCTTTGTTCCAGTAAAATTCCTAGACACCAGAGCTTCTTATGCCACAAAAGCTAAGGAAATTTTTTATAAATTTAAATACAGGTAACTAGGAATTACAACTGTGTAAGCCTAAGAAGTATGAGTGCTTTATTCAGATGATCTTTCTTCCTTGTAAAATCCCATTGCATCTATCATGTATCTTTGTAGTGTCTTATCTAGTGTTAGATAGGAGAAACTATCTCCTATCTAACTGATAGGAGATCTGAGAAACTGAATATCAAACCAGATCATATACATGCAGTTATACAAACTGCACGTACAGGAGAAGGTCTTACAAAACTTTATAAATCAGTAGTGTAGCAGTGCTGGCAATGGAGAGCCTTTTGAAGTAGAGGGATTATAATCTTTATGGTTTAATAAAGCAAGAGAAGCCTTCAGGAAAGATGATTCCCACATACTTGTGGAATTTCCAAGGAGTTTGCAAGAGAGACAAGTGAAAGTAATCTACAAAATGGATTTAAACATATAGGTTCCTCCCACACACACCCTCCCTCCC
>NW_010405514.1:45469-46999 GCF_000710305.1 Buceros rhinoceros silvestris | reverse complement strand
ATATAAATATATATATAAGTGTGTATATATATATATATACAGAAAGCTACAGAGATTTGATCTGAGGTATAGTTTTATTTCAATTCAGTGAAATCACTGCAGTGGGCTTTAACTGTGTTTAAATTAGCCTTGTTTTGTGTTACTTTTAGTCAGCTGGGACAAGCATAAAGTAAGGCATCAAGAAACTGAAATAACAGTCACCTCTCCTGTAGTTCAACTACAGCAGTTGAAAGCATGATTTAAATTAAAACAGTGCATCTGCTGCCTCTAGACAATACATGCAATGCTGGAATCTCTTGTCGTTCCCTCCTTTGTTTAATAACTGTCATTGACAGTAATCCTAGAAGAGATTTTCTCATCATCTACTGGATTCTCCTGTGTATCCAGGCCCTATCTCTGTGTTGACTGACATTAGACAAAACCTGTCAATCCTTGGTGTGGGACTCAACCTATATGAATTCAGCCATCCTGAAGTTACATGTCTAGCTGAAACTAGTCATGTAGACTCTCTATCATCAGGGAACAGAGATGGATATTTGCAGAAGATGATTCATGTCACCTGTCACGGTTATCTGAGGATGAGATGCATTGGTCTCTTGCCGTCTTTCTCATTTGCTGACTATACAGGAGTCCTGGAAAACTATCTTGGACTAGACTTACATCATCTCAGTGACTAGGTTCTGTTTCTTTGGAATGTACTGGAGAGCCATTTCAACCACTGTGCTATCTCCAGTGTTCCCAATGCTCCTATGTGCATGTGGGAACTGCTTTCCAATTAGCATCTAGCCTACCATCAGTGTACTGCCTCTCATCTCACTGCCTGTGATGGGGTACTGGTTGGACACCTCCCATTCAGTGAAGGGCTGTGCAAAGACCTGGCCACAGCAGTGACACATAATCCCCAACCATGCCTTGCATTAAATGATTCAAATATAGTCCCCTTGATATACGCGCATTTGGCACTCTGCCTTCCCAAAATCTCTAAACCCAAGCTGGGGGAATAAATTCTCTTTACAGGTGTAAATGTTCACCTGTCCTAAAGGTGGCTTGTATATAATTACCTGGTGTTGATTTAAGTCTGGCCACTTGATAGAACAAAGCTAGGCGGTTTTGGTAAGACACAAGTCTGTGTCCATGCTAATAAAATGAGAAGTGGGATGGAGTGGAATATAAATCATTCTTATCAGCCCAGTTTCCTAATCCAACCTTCTCTGTTGCAGGGTGATCTCCAAAGGACAAACATTCAGCTTGATTTTGGAGACGGCATTGCAGTATCCTATGCTAATTTCAGCCCCATCGAGGACGGCATCCGGCATGTGTATAAGAGTGCTGGAATCTTTCAGGTGACAGCATATGCAGAGAACAGCCTGGGCTCTGACACTGCTGTCCTTTTTCTGCACGTGGTCTGTAAGTACTTCTGGATGCTACATTCCTTGGGTGAAAACTTGACCTCACTGAAAATCCCTGCAACTTCAGTGGGGCCTAAGAATACATGCAAACCCACCTACATATGCAGCTCATGCTCTTCCG
>NW_010405514.1:38210-45391 GCF_000710305.1 Buceros rhinoceros silvestris | reverse complement strand
TCTTCCGAAGGCTTGGACTTTTAGACACTCTTTTCATCTTGTTAAGTAAACTGCTGAATGAAGATGAAGTTTCTTTTAACACTGTATATTTGCAGTCCTCACAGATACAGAGAAGAGTCTGAAAATGTTTCTCGGGCTTTCTGAAATTGCCAAAGAGCAAACAGCATATGAAACAAAATCCAAAGGAGGGTTTTCAATACGCTTCTAATACCAAGAGGTTTAGATTAATCTACTAAATTTTGAGTCAGTTATTCAGCATTGGGGAGTTTACAGTACTTATTCAATAAAAGCAAAGCATTATGCATGGTTCCTGGGGCATGAATGTACTGAGGGCCAATGTCCTACGTTTTCTATTCTGTGTTTGGCACGCATTCCTGACTTCTCTTTCCTGTTCGGTAGTCAGTGCAATTTCTCTCTGCTTGGCCCATGCCCACACTCAAATACAGAGCCCTCAGCTGGCTTTCTCAAAGCCACAGGAGACAACGGAGGGTGTGGAATGCAGGATGAGACCAGGAAGATGGCAGTTCTTTGTCCTGCTCTCAGACTACTAGATCTCCTGGGCATGAGCGATCCATCTGTGTTCAGATGTACCTCATCGGTTTTGCCTCTAATGGTGGTCACAGCCATGTCTGTCTTCCCCTTTAGTCTGTCAGAATAACTTCTAACCTGTCTGTGTTTTATTTGAGATACTTCCTTCCTTTTGCTGGAAGAAAGCAAGGCAGGAATTTCCAAATCTCAAGAACTTTTTTCTTCTTTTTTAATTTCAAGCTCCTTGTGTAAAAGAATAAATGTTCCTTGAAGCTTTTATTATGCTCATAATTCCCTCAAAGTCAATCATGGCTGCATTTAACAACCTGTTATTAGAGCATTAACTGTTTTTTCTTCACCTTGGGCCATTAGCTGACAGAAGTGATCGTTTCCTGGTAATAACAACCAGCTTTGTCTGGATTATCTGATTTTTCTCATAGGAACTGCTTTTTCGTGGTAAAGATTTTAGAGCAGAATGCTCCAAGGGGCAGTTGCTTGGCCTGGTTGTGCTACTCTACTCTCTTCTTCAGTCTCTCAGATCTTTCCTTTGACTTTTATAGCATACTTAGGTGGCCAATTTATTATAATTATCTCTAGGGAAATATTTTGCAAGCATTTACATTTATGCTAACACTGAAATAAGATGATACTTCAGTACTAGACTTTTAATATATTTGAATGTACTAGTTAATATGGGAGGTTTGACCTTGAAGCTCAAATGTACAGACAAAAAAGCCTGCTATATAAATCACCCTTATTATATAATGTGTCTGGTGCTGGAATCCTGCGCTGAAAAAAAAAAAAAAAAAGAGGAGAAAGAAGCTCCTTGGCCTCAAGCAACAGTAGTTTTCTACCCTGCAGCTTTATCAGTGGTCAGTCAACTTTTCACCTTTCTGGGATCTGCTGTCAGGCTGCTCATCTCTTCATTTAAAGGAAGTGAAGATATTGGTGTTTTCCTCTTACATGCACTGTCACAAAGTATTTGAGGGAACCTACTGTTCTTATGAACCCAGAGTACTTGCTATGCACAGAGTTCAGGAGTGACTTTCTGATAGAAACACCTTGGGAAAGGGGGGAAAAAAAAGAAGAAGTTTTAAAGAGCCAAAAGCAAGAATTGTGTCCCATTATGCTCGAAGCTGTATGTTCTGGTGATAAAAGAACAGCTCTTGCTCTCCAAAATCCTTGTAGTCCAAGTAGATGGAGAAGTGATTAATGTCCCTATTTCAGGTAACACAAGATGATCGTCTCAGTTAAAATCAGAAAATTTCCTGCTTCCCAGAATACATATCTTAAAAAAAATTTCACTTTTTTTCTTATATCATCCTTTCCTTCTCACAGAGATAGTCTATCAGTTTGCTGTGCTGTATTTTAAAAGGTACCATCAAGAAAGACTCAGTAACACCAATGTGCAGCAATCAGCTGGAATTCAATACCAGTAAACACAAAAAATTAAACAAAAAGGAAGACAATGGAGATAGTAAAAGCTTTAAAGAAACTAGCAAACAAAACCTCAGTAACTTTTATACTTTTTTTCTGGAGAGGAACTAGCGTCTTAATTCTGGACTTCAGGCACGGGGCTCATTCTGGACGTTTGCTTTTATTAGTCACAACTTTGCATTAAAATGTTATTTTTTAAGTCTTTCAGAAACAAGTTGTTCTAACAGTTTAAATGCTTTGATATGCCAATGCACACATCTGTCAAGTAGTTCCTGACTTCTTGCTAGTGGTAACTGACTCCCCAAAGACATCTCAAGGTCATGCCAATGTCAGAAAACTACCAAGAATTTCCAAAATCATTAATCTTTCTTTTAGAAACCTTTAAAAAAACTGTCAGTGTGTATTTGATCAAGTCATAAATGCATATATAATCAGATTTAAATCACCTTGGCTAAAATTATTTTCCCACAAATCTTAGTAGCTCAGTGGAGATATTTTCAAGCAAACACCTTTCTCTCTTGTGTCCTGTCCCTCACTTTCAATAGTATTTTGCACTGACTGGTGCAAAGCCAGTTCACTGTTGTCTCTCAAACTGCATTTTAAAAAATTCTTCTAAACACAGTGCTGACCCTGTCTGTGATTAGTACTGTGGAGAAAGTGCATTTCTGACTCCCCTAAAATTAAGAGTTGGAAAAAAAAGGTATGATTTTATGTTTATTAGTCTGGTATCTTTTTCTGTTGCTTATTGACTGCTGAAATTCTTTTGAATTGCTATAATTCTGAATTGCTATAATCTCACTGCTGCCGTAAGACATTTGATTTATTTAAAGGAAAGATCCTTGCTGTTCACAACTGCACAGGGAGGAGTTAACTCACAGCCTCTGATAATGAACCCTCTCTTCCCACAGGTCCAGTGGAGCACGTCCATCTGAGTGTCCCCTTTGTCGCCATCAGAAATAAGGATGTCAACATTACTGCAGTGGTTTGGCCCAGTCAGGCAGGCACACTTACCTACTTCTGGTGGTTTGGTAACAACAGCAAGGTACAGCTGCCCTTTGGTTCATCTTTACTTCTTAAGCTAGTTGCACCAGACAGGGAAATCTCTCACCCCTAATAAGAACTTCTTGCTTTTACTTGTTTTGTGGTTTAGTTTTTTTCCTTCTCTAAAAAGGATTGTCATTATCTGAACTTCAAACCCTGTGAGTTTATTTCCTCCTGGCTCATGTTGTTCTTAGGAGTCATTAGTTTTTTAAATCCGGTTGTTATCATCCCTACTGAGCTTTGAAGACCACTGTTATTACCAGTGTTCATTTGCAACTTAACTGAATTATGTGCCACTATATATGGGATAATAGTGGCTTTCAATGCAGTGTTTAAAAACTGCTGGTGTTCAAATAACTGTGGGGGTTTCCATTATGTACCACTACGCAGTATATAATGCTGGATTCCAACACAATACTTTAAAGCTGTTGGTGTTCAAATAACCAGTTGTATCTAGAATTTCAAGACTCTTAATGCATTGTTTGTGTTCATCCATGACTATTGTTCACAGTCTTGGATATATTAGAGGGGGAGATGAGATTTTTTTTTTTTTTTGTAGTGAATTTTCAAATGATTGGGAAAAAGAGCCAGTATAAAGAACTTTTTTATCAATAATGAAAGTAAGTGAAACTACAAGTTGCGATCATGCTTTCAACCGGAGAGAGCAGGATTTCTTTTTAGCTACAGTTTTTTACTGTAGGCTTTAGGAGTGAGACAGCTGACACACAGGCACTATCCTCCATTGTTACTGTTGTGAAATGGACAGCTGATAATTTTGCAATGTAGTGTCTGTGTTATTTACAAAAGCAGTTTAAGTCCCATCATTGTCAGCATTATTGTGTTGCAACTGAAGATGTGCACTGAGGTGAGAACACAGTAGAAAAAAATGGAGATTTTACATGAAAAATGGAACTTGAGATAAAAAATAGCAGGCACATAAGTATTTTATTTTCTCTTTGACAAAGCTGCTTGCGTTTTAACCTCTTGCCCTAGCTACCAACAGTAGCAGGAGGAAAAAAAAAAAAAAACCACAGTAAATGCTGCATCTACTGGGATTTTACATCAAGTTAGGAAGCTTACCCTAAGAGTTCACCTTTTTTTATGGAAGCATAATTGAGACACCAGAAGAGCTCAGGAACAAAACCCACTTACTATAACTTGTCAAGTTGCTGTGCCCTAGCTGAGCCATGGCAACCACCCACATACACACATCTATTCCATGACAAGTACCAGGTAATTCCACACTGAAAGAGGGATGCAAAATCACATTAAATTTCAGATATTTTTGGTTCAGTGCTCACACATGGACAGCCATTAAAGTACATCTGAGACATCTTGATCATCTGTTTTTCCAGCCATTGGTTTTGTCCTTAAAATAGAAGTTGGTTGTGAACAGGGCCTTAAAAAAAGATTTTTTGAAATAGAAGGTAATCTAGAAAAGGTAGAGCAAAGCAGTGGTGTTTGCTGAAGATGTTCAGGCAGCTCTCATGGTGCTTGCTTCTGGGTTGTCAGTAAGAACTGTTATCTGTTTTACTTGCTTAAATTTCAGGCGCATTGATAACAGAGTACAAGCAGATATGGATGTGTTTGGGATGAATGCTTTGGACATAGCTGCACATGGAGTAACTAATTCTTATGATACCTTGGAGTGATGTACATGTTGCTGAAATATGTTGAGGTGTGGATTAGTCAAGATGCTTCCACTTACCTGTAGCCAAATCAGAGACCTAGAGCACCTTCCATTCTTTGCAAAGCATTGTCTGCATCTACTTATTGAAATGTACTTCAACTTTAACGAAATCGGACGAAGGATATAGACATAACAGCGGCAGCCGCCTTTTTATGCAGGACAACAGTCTGCATGACATAAAAATTCCTTCTGGGATGTTTAATGTACGTGTCAGATCCTTCTCTGTGCCCACTCATGGGCAAACTGTGGTGCTTTAAGTACAGGTGGAGGATGGGGACACTGATTTGTGTTTGAATTAAAGGATGAGGTGTGTAATACTGTGCATAGTGACTGGTATTGTTAGGTGATGTATTCTAGTTAGGTGATATGTTCTAGTTCCATGCTGAGGGATTGCAGTTTCTTCTCCTGTTCAGCCTGTAGGCATCGTAGGCAGAACCAGATGTGTCTTGAGTCGCTGTGCAGTTTCACTAAGGTACTCTCTGTCTTACTGCAGTGGTGAATATTGTCTTAGACCCAAATGACCTGGCTGAGGCTCTTCTGCTGCACTCCTCACCCTGCTGGAACCATTGTACCAAATTTCTACTATGCTAATTTTTGCAGTATACCCAAAGGCTAATTTGCTTGGATTAACATAGGTCCAGTTTAATAAATGTGTCCAGCTGTCTAATAGGTTTGAGCAAATGAACCTTAAACTACTTGATTTAATTTAGAGTTAGTTTCCATGTCTTGGTGCTTGAATTAAAATTAAGGAGTTCGCTGAATGTTAAAACTCCATGATGAAGGTGAAATCATCCATGATAAGAGAATGTCCAGCTTACACACATACAGAAAGGAAAAACCGTAATTTTAAAGGCCAGATTGGTTCCTCTTGTCTGCCTTTTCACAAAATCACAACCTGTTACCTCCAGGAGGACTGCTAATATCACTGCAGTTTGATATAGGCCCACTCTGCTTTTCCAGGTTACGTGTATGTCTGTGTTAGCCAGGCCTCCTGGGCTGGCACAAGCTGGGACCCTTGCAGACTTGGTCTGTGAGTCCCATGTGATCAAACATATTCTTTTTTTCCTGTTACTTTTTCGGCTCATGATGGATGAGGAGGTCAAAGGAAGGTGGCATTCTGCAGGGAGGGAAGTGTTTGCCAGCCTGGCCTGTGCCAGTGGAATTTTTGATTTGGCTATGCAAATGGTATATAGAGCCACTGTTGATGGGATGAAGTGTGAGAGCTGGAAGGTGAATGTTTAGGGGGAAACAAACTGGCAGCGTAGTGAAGGGACAATAGCAATGGTACAATGGTTTTGTCTGTGTTCTTAGACCTCTGTGTGCTTTTGCAATGGAGGCTAATACCACTATTTTCATTTTAATAGTTTATTCTAAAACAAGAGTTTTGTCTACAGACCAGCTCTCAGATCATTTGCACCATGAGGGCTAGACCTTTGATTTTCAATATACAATTATCTTTTCTTGAACATGGTGCACTTTTCTCACCTAGATGTGTATCAGTGTGTGAATTTCCTGTGCAAAGAGGAGAACTGTAGTGCTATCAAGGACCTTTTTGCTTGAGAAGGTGCAGATAAAGTCAGCCTTCTCTGCCAGGGCTCTGAGATGGCTAAATTCAGGTCAGTTTTACTCTGGAAACCATTCAGTCGCATTCAGACAGCATTGTCAGCAGGTATATGCCATGCTTTCAGCCTTGTTACTGTGGTTGGAGCTAGCTTACAGGCTCATAGCATGGACAGGGCAATACTGGGTGCACTCCCTCTGACCTGAGTAGAGTTGCTCTGAGATAAGTAGTTGGATGGATGGATGGATTTGTGCTCATAAGAGCAACGGCTGGCCCTGAATGTGAACAACATGGATTGTTTGAAGAAGGGTCTGCATCTTTGGTTGATGTTCAGTGCTGCTTTGAGCTGGACCATGTGTTATGCACAGCTGATACAGCAAGTGTGCTAAGTGTGCATGCATGCATGTGTACAACAGTGCATTCTGCAGCACAGACTCTGCAATTGTTGACTGTGCTCTACTGAGGTATTCATAGCATAGTGGGTTGCAGTTCAGTGGAAGGATATTTCAGGAAGCATTTACTAAAGTGAGAGAAACCTTTACTGCCTCATGGAGCAGTTCTAACTGGATGGTGTTTGCACCACATTTAGGCTTTAGCAGTACACACAAACTTGGAGCACCATTCCTGTATGGAAGGGAGGAAGGATATCATGGTTCGGTGGATTACTCAGGTGCATGTTGTGATTCTGAGTTAATCTCATCCTGATTTTGATATCATTATCTCTGTTTACCTTTTGCAGCCGCTCATCACCTTGGAGAGCAGCATCTCATACATCTTTGCTGTGGAGGGAATGAACACTGTCACTGTGCAAGTTGCTGCAGGCAACACCCTCATCCAAGACACCAAGGAGATCGCAGTGCATGGTACCCTCAGCCTTTTACCATCAGATCTTGGGGGGGTATCTAGAGGTGAAGACAGGCAGTT
>NW_010405514.1:36322-38099 GCF_000710305.1 Buceros rhinoceros silvestris | reverse complement strand
ACTCTGTGAACTCCCTAGTGCCTGGAGGAACCTCTGAAGACAGACTGTAAACAAAGTAGCTCAGATGTGTTGTGATCACAAAATACAGATGTGAATAGGATGCAGTAGCTAGCCAAGTTTGTAAGCTCAGTACTGTAGCAAAGTGGCTGGTGCCTCCTTTGCCTCTTGGTCTGTCTGTACACCCTGACTGGCAACTCCCAAAATAATAATCGGTTAAAACTGTAGCCAGACTGCCTTCCCTCTGCTTCCTAGCTGTGGAGACAGGTAGCCATAGTGCATCATTAAAGTGTCCTGAGTGTAGCTGGTGTTTCTCTTTATACAGTGACTGTATGAATGGCAGGGGTCTGGAAAAGAAGGGGCAGAAATGACTGGAGGTCTGAGTGTGTCTGCTGGGCTTCCTTTGGGTAATATTTGGTATGTTCTTCCATAACTGCACTTCATGGGCTCCAGAAAGCACCCTTTGGCAGCTCACATTGCTTACTCTGTTTGAGGCTTGATAAAGGCTGAGTGGAAGGGCTCTCTCAGCAATTTTGGCCAGGTCTTTGATATTTCTTCAGAGAGTAATTTCCACCCTGGGCTAGTCTTCATTTTCCTTACTCAGTTATTGGCATCCAGCATTTGAACTGGATAGCAAGATTTTCTTTTGTTAGCTAGTGATCTGCGCTTCAAATAACTCAGGTTACTGTGTAGTTGAATTATGTGTGTCTCATTTCAGTAATTAAATATAAATAAATGTCCTGCTGATGATCAGAAATGTGTATGCTCGGAGTTAATGACCAGCTAAATAGATATTTATTGATTGCCTGGCTGTGAAATGCAATGGGTTTTAATAATTTGTTAATATGATTTCGTAATAGCCAAACTCACTATTAGCAAATGTAAGTAAGTCTCCATTTGATTATTTTGAGCATTGCAATATGGAGTGTTTACCTCTGGGAAACTTGCGTCTTTCCACTAGTTACTGGAATGAAGTATATCTGAGAGGGGTTGCTGCAAGTGTTCTCAATCTTTGGTCCCAGTAGGTCCCACAGAGCACTCCTCACTCTGTTTTTGAACACCTTGTAAGAAATTTTGTCATTCTGTGTAAAAGATCCAAAGCTTTGGGCTTTGTCACAAAGAGAAATCGATCTAGTTGCAATGTCTAGATAGTCCTGTGCAGCGTCATGCTGCAAACTGACCCAGTCTAAGGAAGGAGTACTTCCAGCCTCCCAGTCTGGAGATGGGTTCAAGTCTGAGTACATACACAAGTGACACCTTCAGTAAACATGCTAAGTTTATATCTTAATCTGTGTTCAGTTATTATGGCTTTAGGCAGGAAGGCATGGTTTTCTGGTGTTAGCAGCAGAGGAGATTTATTCAGGGTTTTATTAAAAATGTGGTTAACAGACCAGAATTTACTCAGAAAATAAATTGTACATGATACTGAGGGCTCAAAAGTCAAAGACTTTGTATATCAGGATCTGGGTTAAGCTTTCAGAACTTGAGAGATTTTTTTCCTGCTCTCTTTTGTACTTGTTTTATTTAAGAATGTAGTGAATCACCTGGAAAAAAAAGAACAGATCTTGCAAAAGATGCAACATAAATGCTGTGCTGGCTCATCCCTACTATTCTGTGGTTTTCCTCATTTACACTCTTGAGTAAAGGTTTATCTTGAGCTAAAACTGGTACTTTCTTACGAACGATTAATGGTACTTATTTGAAGAGTCTGGAGATCAGGTGCCTCAAGGTGAGGCACAGCGCCTCTCCAAAACCAGAAAGGAGAATCTTCTACCCTGAG
>NW_010405514.1:34541-36219 GCF_000710305.1 Buceros rhinoceros silvestris | reverse complement strand
GCTGGCCCAAATCCATTGTGCACAGTTGTTATAAAGATTCCAGGCTTGGTCTCTGGTGACACCATAAGGGAGAGTTGGAATTGGAGAAAAAATTAAATTGTTCTGTATGTGAAGTCTAGGAAGATTTTTTTCCTCCCCGCAATCAGTCAATTAGAAAGTAATTTCAAAGTGTTTCATGAATAGCCATTGCTTGATTAGCCAGTCATTAGCACCACTGGGTTTTGAATGGTTGGGGTATTAACTGCTTATGGCTTCCCTCCAGGAGAGCAAACAGATAATTCCTGCTTTTGAAAACATTACTTACAGTAAGTGTTTGCTCTGCAGCATACAATGCATGCAATTGCACAGACCTTCCAAATTTCAGCCAGATGCTGCTTATTTACTGGTCAACTTCCTTGTAAGCAGAATCTGATGAAGTTGAGTGGCAAAATCACAAAGCCCAGCAGCGTCATGAAGGGAAGGCATCCTCTCACCTTGCTCACTCTTGCTTCTATTTCTTCTGGGAAAAGCCACAAGTTGGCATTAGGGCAAAATGCCTTTTATAAGAACCATTATAAGAATTCTTTCCTTATAAGCTTTCTGTCCTGCTTAGTGTTAGCCAGCCCTTTTTCTTTCCTTCAGCTTTTCGTCTCTCTGTTGCTATATGATAATTTAATTATGGTCTTCCTGTTGTCTTCTGCACCCTTGGGTGTATTCTGAACACTGCCCGTTTAATCCCCTCATAAATACTGTTTTTCTATTCCAGAGTATTTCCAGTCTCAGCTCCTGTCATTTTCTCCCAACCTGGACTACCATAACCCTGACATCCCTGAATGGAGACAAGACATTGGCAAAGTCATCAAGCGAGCTCTGGCACAGGTGAGCATCTGTTTCCTCATCTGTACAGACATGGACTGTGCAGTTAAAACATGCACTTTTTCAACGTGCTAGCTTAAAAGAATGACAAAGAGCAGCAGGAACGAAGCTATAATTTTAAATCGGAAAAAAAGCTTCTTAATATTGCTGGATCTTTTCAGAGATAAACTATATTGGGTCTTTTGTGGAAATATTATAATTACTTTTATAAATGTTTCTGTGGTGCTTTTTAGCTTTTAATATCCCTGAGGACTTCACAAATTGTAGACTGTAATAGTATCATTATTATTCTTAATTTGCCAAATTGATATTACAGTATCTGCTGTTCCCTTCTCCAAACGTTTGGGTAGTGTTACTGTGTGTTATTAAACAGCTGATCCACTTCATCCCAGAAAACAAACATTGTGATGTGTTGTACGCATGAGGAAGGTATTTTTACCTCTTCTTGATAGTCAGGAGTTCCGCATGCAGCTAAGCGTAGCAACTGGTCAGCATTATAAAGCTCTACTCCCTTTCCAACTGGGGCAAAAAATGAGCATTCAGAGGGAAAATAGACTTACCTTTAAAAGACTGGACTGTGTCTGTGGGTGGAAGATACTGAATCTTCCTTTGGGATTAATTAAAATATGTAGAGTAGTGCTCATATTCTTGCAAGAAAAGGGACAGAATAATTTATGATATCTAATAGCCAGGGACGTTGGTTTTGTTTGAAATCAGGAGATAGATTTAGGCAGGCTTTTGTGGTTTTTACATTCTGCCAAAAATGTATCTTGGTTTTTTTTTTTTTACTTCAGCTACAGCTGTTCTTAGAAATGGAGGCTGA
>NW_010405514.1:17778-34420 GCF_000710305.1 Buceros rhinoceros silvestris | reverse complement strand
CCTGCTCATCTTTTCTCATCTGCAGCCCTCTCAAAATTCTCCCTTTATAAGAGTTTCCTTGATTGTTTTCCCATCCTTAGAAAACAATCGGTTCGTTTGTTTAAACTGTTAGTCCCTTTTACTGTATTCAGAGTCAGGCCTGCAGAAAAAGGAAAATAATTAGGTTATAACTATGAACGGTTACAGTCAACAGTAGAAATCATGTAGCATGCTACATGATACACAGACGTATATCCTTTTGTGACTATTTGCTTGCAGACTGTGGTCTATCCTTATAGGATGGAACATCAGGAATGGGCTGCCTCTCTGATATGCTTCAGTTCAAGAATGAGGCCAAGGAGCTTGAGGTGGGGTAGGACGAGGGAGCTAATGGGATTGACCTCATAGAGCAGAGAGTTTCTGAGGGAAAAGAAGCTTCCTGCCCTACTGAGGATGCACAGTATCCTCAGTATTGGATTTGGGGAGAGAGGGCAGTAGCCTCAGTAGGCCAGTCATGCTGATAACAGTTGTGAGAGTCAGATGTGGAACTGACTCTTGGTTTAGCAAACTGAGCAATTTCTAGCGCAGCCCTCCCAGTAAGACCCAGTAGTAAAAAGTCTCCCACTGGAGAAATTAAGTTGTTAATGTACGGCAAATGCGGATCCCCGTAACCTGATGTTAGAAGGTGATTGCAGGCAATTTTCTTCATATGTCCCTGTTAGTTGCACACTTACCAGTGGTCACTCTGAGGCAGGCTCTCTGGATCTGACGTTGCGTCATTCTTTTGTAATGGGAAGGATTATATGGAAAATTCAAATCTGGAGATGTGATAGGTTTGGACTTTGGGCTGAGAACTCTGGGTCCAGGGGTGTTGTCAAGCCTACATTTACTTCCAGAAATGGAGTAAATCATTAGCAGAATTTCTATTTCTGACCCAGCAAATGGGCAGAACAGCTCATTAAAGACCACCACACCTACAGGGGCAAATCACAGTCTGATGGAAGCACAGTTTCCTGTAGTTAACTGAACAGCAGTTAGAGACCTTCTTTTTACTTTTCTTTTAGGTGACTGGTATCCCTGATGAACAGATCTTGGTAGCTGTATTTCCTGGGCTGCCTACTTCTGCTGAACTCTTCATCCTGCCCCATAAAAACACAACGGAGAGGAGGAAAAGCAGTGAAGCTGATCTGGAGCAAGTAAGGAAGGAAGGATTCATAGCACATTCATTCCTATCATACTATTTGCAGATGGGCTCCTTAGCTTGTGCAGCATCAGAAATTACTTACAATAAGTGTGATGGAATTGAATTCGTCTGGGGCTGTAGCACTACAGTTTATGGTGTTAAAGAAAATGATTTTCAGAGGAAAAACAGGCTTTTCTAATACCTCACTTGAGATATGTCGCACTCCACCAGCAGTGGTTCTTCCTAGATCAGTGGTGTGTCCTTATTACAGTAGTTATGGCCAAAGGAACCTTGAATATGTACTCCCTCTACTCCCTGGAGGAATGCTAATAGACAGAGGCCAAAGCAGTAAGATAATATATTGAGGTTTACTAAAAATAAATCAGGCTCTTCAGCTCATATATCACTGGAACAAGACCTCTTTTTTCTGCAGCAGCAAATGGCATGTGCAAACTATATTTGGAAGTTACAATATCCATCCATTTAGATAAATAGGTAATTACAGTGATGAATAGCAACAGTGATATGCAGGCAAGGGGAGAGCTAGGAACAACAGCACTAGTCTGGTAAAGCTTTCATGCTAGAATTACCAAGCGATTAAATTAGCTCTATAAAGGCAGAGTGAAGTCCTGCTGGAAAGGCTGCTTAGCTCTAGCTAATGTTCTTGTATGCAGCATTTTTACTGTGTGCAAGCTGGGCTCATGCATCTCCAAGTAACTCTTGGAGGAATAACTTTTCCATGATCAAACATTAAATAATTCAGAGGACTGCTGAATTCTGTGGAAACTCTTGTCACCCACTGACCAAAGTCAGTCCCCTCAGAGTAGTACATTTGTCCTAGGAAGATAACAAAGCTGTCATCGTGTTTATTATGATGGCATTGCGGTGAGAAGGTTTGAAAGCTTTTTGGAGGGATTTTCTTAGAGTAATTTCCATCCTGTTCAGTAGGATCTACCCATATTAGAATTCCCTCTGAACAAGCTGTTGTGTCAATATTTCATATACCAGTATTATGCAGACATCTCAGATTAGGTTTCTGACTAGCTGACCATAAGGCCTGAAGCTCTAGTGCACTAATTGTATTTGGTGGTCTACTCACTTGGACTTTGACACGTTTTGGCTGCTTCTGCTTGAGAAGCTCCATCCTGAAGAGCAGGCCATCAGAACTACTCAGTACCTGTGCCCTGACCATCAGAACTACTCTAAGGAGACCAGGCAGTCTCAAGCTCCAGTGTGACAAGCCACGTATGTGCTTTGAGGCAACAAAATAACACATCATAGTTCTGTTACTAGAGCCGTGAGTAAACCCCAGTCCAAGGCCCCTCTTGTAAACAAAGGAGAAATAGGCAAGTTTGTCAGAAGGAGAAATAGGCAATTTAATCTTCAAAACTGGATTGTCTGATCCTCAACAACCTATTTAAACAGGAGATTATCCTGAATCAATGTAAATAAGTGTTACTAGGCTGGACTACCTCGCTCAGTTCCATCATCCACCAATGAAAGGGCAGTATGCCGGTGATTTCCAAGGGCATTAGATCAAACTTACAGGACATTGTGAAGGGTGAAAAGATCCTTCATTGTTTCTCTCTTCACCTATGCTTCCAAAAAAAAAAACCAAAAAACTTTCTTGGTTTGCTTCCCAGGAGAGGTATAACAACATACTCTGTGAGTCTCAAAAGTCCTGGAGGGAGACTTGCATGCAGTAACACTCAGTTCTGTCTAAACCACATGAACATGTCTCTCTCCACTTCCTCAGTCTTTCACTTCCCTTCTCTTCCTGCAACCAGTAAGAGATGTTTGCGACCATTCATTGCCCACATGCATTCCTGAATGTTCTTCAGAGCTTGCTGTCTTCTTTGTTGTGACTACCATATCTCTTATTGTTTCATCAGGTGGTAGAAATCCTTTTTAATGCCCTCAACCAGAACCTGGTCCAGTTTGAACTGAAGCCTGGTGTTGAAGTCGTTGTGTATGTTACTCAGTTAACATTAGGTGAGTGTGGAGTTAAATGCATAGCTGTGGTTCTCCTGAGACTTCAGACAGCTCCAGGAGAACCAGTCAACATCAGAGTAACCAGTTTGGTATGTGCTGCTGGGATATGTAGGATTGATCATATTGAGATATTGACTGTGGTAGAAGCAGGAAGTGTTAAATACAGAATCCAGCAGTGGCAACTTCATGCACCAGTTTGTACAAGTATTTAAAGAACCTTTTAAGAGCTCTCTATGGCTTAATTAACTAGTGCATTGATATTTCTCAAGTGGTTTAGAAAATCAGGTGAATGGTGTTCTATTAAGTCCTCACTGGACACCTGTGGAATTCAGTGGGAGTGTTACTAACTTTCATGGATATTGGATCAAATTCTTATTGCAAAGAGCTTGTTAATGTTATGACTAGCCAAGAAGCTGTATGGGAGCAAAGTACTCATGAAAAGAAGATCTAGGCCTCTTACAGGGAATACGCGCCTGAATATTGACTTATACAAATTAGAACTTATTTAAATTTCAATGCTACCTATCTCCATTTTTGCAAAGCGTAATGAATAGTCACTTTAAGCTTCATCACCCCCTTTGCTTTAAACCACCATAGCGTGAAGCTGTAGCTATTGCTGAGACAATAACTACAGAGATGATGATGGATTTATTTTTGCCCTTGCTTTTTATGACTGCCCTTGCAATTATCTGAAATGTGGGATCTTGTGCATGTGACATGGCTGATAGCCTCTCCGAAAGATTGGGATTCATGTCCCACGATAATACTCTTCAGCTTCTTTCTACATGAAATTCTCAGAGAGCCAAGAGCAGGGCTAAACCAAGGCTCCTTACCTATCCTACAGGTAATGCCTTTTAGCCTTTGCTCTCTGGTTGTTTGGGGATGACAGTCAGATGTTAATAGAAGTAGGCTAGAATGGAATAATTCGTGAAACTGGGAATGAGATTCAAATACTGTAGTCTCCAAGTTCAGAATCTGTGTTTGTTCTAGTACGATGCTGCATACTGTTAGTTTAGGTTACATTGCTCAACTATTCTTGCACACACGCCCTCATCCCATGAGGGTGTTGCATTTGTTTCATTACCATTCCTACTGTATTTTGACTCCGTAGAAGTCGTAGAAGCAGATTACTGATAGGATCAGACTCTTAGGTGTAAAAATTTGGTGATGGAACCGGAAGTGACTCTATGTGCATGGACTTTGTCCCTGTCTTCTGGATGACAGAAAAAAGAATAGAGAAGAATTAAAAAAAACCCAAATCAAATATTTATGCAGAGTGAGAAACATTCAGCTGCTACTTACAATCATTTCTGTACCACTGGAGACTTGTCATCTGACTCTTGATCCTCAGGCCATTAAACTGGTATACTCCCATGAGCTGCATAATCAAAGTATAGTAATACATTTTATTTAGCCCACCCAAAATGTCAAGGAGAGATGGATCAAATCTCCAAAGTGTTACAATGCCCAGTGTGCTTGGGTGCAGGATTATTGCTTTGGGCTCCTTCGCAATAAGAAAAGTGTCTCAGTGAAAAAGTCTGTAGGGTCCAATACAGGAATGAACCTTGAGACTTCTCACAAGACCAGATCCCTGTCACATGTGAGACAGACATATGTCCTTGGAAGGTGGGAGTCATGCTGTTTATGGATGCTCTGAGGTAGCTTCTCCAAAGGGGAATAGACGTGAATTAAGCCATGCTTCATGAATTTCATTTCCACTCCAGTTCCTAGAAAAGCCTGAAAAGAAATAGCCCAGTGTTAACACAGGAGTGATGAGCCATTCAGCAAAGCATGGTTGTTTGTGCCTTGTCACTGTATGCTTGACTGCACTGTCCTGGAAATGAAGCTTGGCTTTCAATGGACAAGAGAGTCAGTTTGTTTCCTACTGATTGGTCTTGCTGAAAACAGCTTGCGCCGTGCAGTGGTGATAAAGCAGATGTGGTAAAGACAGAGCTGAGCTCAACTCTGGTAGTTTTGTGGTCCCTAATAATATCTTGCAAATATAATGCTCTGCTTTTCCTCCTGCAGCACCCCTTGTTGATACCAACACTGGTCATAGCAGTTCGGCGATGCTGATGTTGTTGTCTGTGGTGTTTGTAGGCTTGGCTGTTTTTTTAATCTACAAATTCAAGAGGTAAGTTAAGAAACTTTGGGGGATGGGACAAAGGGACACTGGGTGGTTTGCATGCAATCTAGGCAGAGCAGTGCCTGGATTGCAGGTGTAGAGCAAGTTATGCTGGCCTAAGGCTTGGACAAGTATAGTTCCCTTACTTTTCATATATAGAGAGAAGACCAGCTACTGCCCTTCCACCACAAATTCAGTGTTCTGAAAACCAAGAGATCAGAAATCAAGCTGTGACCTGCTTCAGCAGATGTGTTTGAACCACAGACCAGAAATGGGAACCCAGTATTCTCACTGAGTACTGAACTACACAATGCAGACTTAGGAAAAAAAAAAAATCACATGATGGATGCCTTTATACAGTCTATATCCACCTGGCCAACTGCCTTACTGCAGCAGGATCTCATTTGTATCTTGCAAAGTGAATAGTTTAGTCTTGCAGAGGAACAGGTGTGGTTATGTTAAAGGTGGGAGACTCAAAGCCAGAGAATTTTGTGTTAAGCATCAAAATGGCTTGGGGAATCTGTGCTGAGATTTCCTTTGCCAGATGTTAATATAAACCTTTTGCTTCCAGGCAGCCGGCAGGACCTGTGCTGGCCCATGGCACTTTGCTGCTGCAAGCTGTGAAACAAAATATGGGATAAGAATGGTCTGTTTGCTGAAAGGTTGCTTTATGAGAATGTATTTTAGACAGATGGAACTCCTTAGGAGGAACTTTGCATTCAGTACAGTACTTACTGTGTTAAATGGTCTATATGCCCAGATCCTGCCCAGTGGCAAAATATTGAATTAGAAGCATAAGCTGAGCCTGATTTAGAAAAAAAAAAAAATATTCTGGACATAAGTAGTTCCTCCAAACTGAGAGACCAGAGCCATTCATGTCTAGATTCCAGCTATGTGTTTCTCTCTCCACTTTTCTGCAACCCAGGATAAGGCTAGTACTCTCTAATTATGTGAATGGGATACAAACAATATTAAAAACTGTAAGATAGGCACGTATTCAAGTTTCCAGGTTTAAAGCTTCTGTCATTTCTCTAACCTCTTGCATTAACCATTATCCAAATCAGTGGGTGACACTGCTTCTAGTGCTTGATCCTGTGCATGACAGATCTGTCACCAAGCTCCCTCTGACTTCAGTCGCCCAGGACAATTTCCGGAGAACCCACGTGAGTGAATCTGCTCAGGTGCAGATTTCAGGCCTTCAGCGTGACTTGCTTTTTGCAGTCTGAAATCCTCTCTCCAGTTCTGTTAGGTGGAATCCAGCTTCCCAGGTGAATGTGGAATGCGACATGGGACTTGATAAAGGCATTGATTTAGTAATGTCCTGGGGAGGCACCTAATGATTCCTCTCACTCCCAGATGTAGGATGAGGAGGACAAAGAAGTCTTTCTGGGAGATGTGTCAAGATGTAGGTACAACCCCTTGTAAGACGTGCTGTCTTTTCTGTCTTGGTGAGATGGTTTGTTAGGTTTTGCCTAATGTCTTTGCTTCTTTGGTCAGGGATCAGTTACTGGGAAGAAGGATCTGTATATTCTGGCTGCCAGAGAACAGTGAGGAGCAGCTTGGTAATCTGCTTTGCTTTGGCAGTCTCCAGGTTATGTTATGCTACTATAGCTCATAAAACTGACTCTTGTACTGCTTAAGCATCCTGAGCCTTGAGCATCAGCCTTGTGCTGTGCTCCAGGGCTGGGAAGACCCTGCCTTGATAAAATCGGACTGGCAATTGGATGTATTACAAATAGGGAGTGAGGGGGAAGGTGTTTAAAGCATTGGTTTTGCTTAGCTCAAAGCTCATGAACTTGCTGTCCCCTCTTACCTGTTCTGTCCCAAAGTGGACAAACCCAGGTGAAACCGACAAAGTTTAGGATTAAGTCAGATCCCCAGAGTGGCCTCCACTTGATTTTTAAGAACAGAAATCAACTTTTCAGTTTTGACTAAAAACAAACTCTGGCTCAGTGAATCAGAAGTGAGTACATGCAACGATTCTTAATGGAAAAAGGAGATGAAAACAAAAGCTTTCGCCTAGCTCTCAGTGATACAGTGGTCCATTAACCACATGTACTTCTCTGATTAATGGTGATCTCAGCCTGAATACAGAACTGCTGCTTACAGGAAAAGGTTGTGGGGAGAACATGGGCCTGCATGAATTTTTAATTCTGCAACTTTATAGAATCAGTGCTTTGCTAGTTTGCCCACTCCTTATAAGTCCGTCAAGTTACAAACTCAGCAGGCATGTTAAACACTGCTGCCAGAGAGATGCTTGTTGAGGAGGTCTGGGTGGAAAAGGAAGGGGGAAAAGTAGGGAAATAATCTGTGAAAAGGTTGTTTCTTTTCTGTGAAATTGAGCATATAGCAGGTCAGCACTATACGTGTATGGGTGGTGAGTAGTAGTGGGGCAGTCTGCATTTGTGTCCTGGGACAGGAGTGCAGGAGTGTTTGGGCGTATGCTCAGAGCTGTGTGGTGGGGTGTTGTGGCCACCTCTGTCTGTGCTGGGGGCACAGCAGGATTAGGCATGTGTGTATGGATGCACGCGTGTACAGCCATCTCAGCTTTTTTCCCTAACTCTGAAGTACCTGAAGGCTCTCTGCCTCACGACTCTGAAGAGCTTTTCTCACCTTTCGTCTCAAAGCTCAGAAGACTATCACTTCTCTACCATGGCATTGTTTGGAAGCAAAACTAAGTCTTCCAGTACCTCCTGCTCGTTCACGTGTCCACACCTCTACAAACCTCCAGAAATATTCTGGGCTCTTCAGTCCTATGAGAATGCATTTCACCTCTCTCATCCAATACGTGATTCCCTGTGTAGTGCTTATGTCTCCTAGTGATCTGTAAGGCATGTCTGAAGGTTAGAAAGAGAGAGTAGACAAAGGGAGAACAACACGAGTTTTTTTAATTGCTGCTGAACATCCCAAATGTGTCCTGACTTGCTGCTGGAAAAGAACAGAATGCCATTTCAAGCCAATAGCACAAGAACTTCACTGGAGTAAAATCAACATAGATCTACTGAATTCATGAAAGTCGAGGTAACTTCCACTGCTTTCAATCGGTGACGTAGCCAACAACAGACAGGTTAACATAAAGAGATGGGATTTTATATAGCCTCTTTTGAAGACATCTTTGTCTCTCCTGTGTGCTTTAAGGAACTGAAAAAATCCTCTGAATTCTTATTTTAGCAGCATGGACTGCATGGCACAGCGTCCTTTTAAGGGCATTAGAAAAAGCAGTCAGTCACCTTCCAACAGGCAGCTACACACAGATAATCCTAGCAATCCCCGTGATGATTAACACATTACTTCTCAGTTCTAGTTTTAAACTTGCATTTCTCCAGGGATTACTAGCTACTTGTCTAGGCTGATATAACTGTCTAACTAACTGACTTTCAAGAATATCATTCTAGCAGTCTGTGTTAACTTCTCTTGGAAGAAGGAAGAAGAAATAATCCCTTCACTTTCTTGGCTTCCTGAGCAGCAAGGGAAAATAAGTCCCTATCAACTTGCATCATCCATAGGATGGCAAAGGGCTATTGCAATGAAATGGTAATGAATAGACTGGCTGGGTGTTACGAGGTCCAAGACCTTTCTGTACTCTGAGGCAGGGCCAATTCTTTATAACTTTTTCTGGTGTGGCAATTCCTACCGAGTCAGTGTGGCCCTGTCAATAGAAACAAGCTTAGTAGCAATTTTTTTCTCAGTTGATAGTAGTGCTCGAATTGATTTTTACTTTTGGTTTTCAATGCACCACTGATCATGTAATAAATACTGAGGGAGTTGGCAATTGCAGCTGATTATACTTCGTTATTTGCTGCTCTCTGAGCTGGGTGCAGTGTCCACAGTGTGCACAACTTCTCATTTAAAAGGGCAGGACCGGAACATTTAGGTTTACACTTGGAGGAGCCTTTGGGCACAGGATAGGGCCACAGGCAGTGGCCTGAGGTTTGGAGTAGCTTTAGACTGGTGTTGGAATTAGTGGATGCTAATGGCGCTTTCAGAGCTCATCACTGTGGTGCTTTCACCATTCTGAGACCTTATACTTTGCATCACTGCCAGTGCTGCATTTCTGAGATTGGTCTCAGTTGGTCTGATTAATCTATGACATGCCAAAAATCCCTGTGTTACGAACTATAACCTCTCGTTTTCCTTTCCTGCACAGGAAAATCCCTTGGATTAACATCTATGCCCAAGTTCAGCATGACAAGGAGCAGGAAATGATTGGCTCTGTCAGCCAAAGTGAAAATGCCCCCAAAATCACTCTGAGTGAGTTCACAGACCCTGAGGAGCTGATGGACAAAGAGCTGGACACACGAGTGATGGGTGAGAGACAGCCCTCAGCTGGGGCTTTTTTTATAGTCTGGGTGAGGATGTTGGTCACTGGGGTATTAGGAGAATCAGTGACTGTGACCCCAGGTACAAGCAGAGCCTGGAGTACTGAGATAGGGGGCAAATTTCTCTCTGCAACGTGGTAACAGTGAGGGTTTTTTTAGAGTTTTTCAGCTTTTCTCAGTGTTACGTGACCAGGGTAGGACACTGTAAACAGCACTAGGTATACAGGAGTCAGTAATGGCTGTGGCCCATACCTGTGCCTGCTCATGACCCTATCTCTCCTGTGGAGGGGTCCCAAATTCCCTGAACCCTCAGAAGAACTTACACTGTTGGTGTGCTGTCATTAGAAGTGAAGATGTCCCTAATAGACTAAGAAGCTAACTGCTGGTCAGCTGAGCTGTAGTAACAGATTTTCTGCATGCTTCATGTTTATTGCAAATACAAAAAAGGATGTGTCACTTTTAAGCACCTTTTCTGTCTTTGCGCTTACACAAGCACATCCTAAGGATTGAAAAGCCATTATAGACCAAAATGGTGAAGCCACCATACTGACTCTCATCTCCATTTTCTCCTCCACAGGAAGCATCTCAACAATTGCCAACAGTGAAAGCACAAAGGAAATCCCCAACTGCACTAGTGTTTAATACTGAGAATCCACTTGGTCTACATTTCTGACTTTTTATTTGTAATTATTATTGTTATAATTATTATTATTATTATGAAAAAAGAAAGAGTTATATGTCATTATTATCAGTTGGGAGGGAAGGGGAGGGCTTCTGTTTACCAGGGCTGCACTCATAAATAGCAGGATTTCTTCATGTTTAGAAAATACTCATCAGATTGGAAAGAAAAGGCAAAGAATGAGTCAAGTGTGCAATGGGATTTGAATCCAGCCTCCTGTTAAATACAGAGTGGGAATTAACTATTCAGATCCAACAAGTAGGTACCTTAGGCAACATGTTGTAGGTAAATTGTCCCTTTTCAGCCCTTTTCAAAATAAATCATGAATCAGAATCTTCATTCTGCCAGAGGGCTGAAGTTGGGTTACTGGACTAGGCTCTGCAACATGCCAACAGCCCTCACTTTCCAATGACATGCATGTCTCAGCTTTTTGCAGGATCTTCCTGTCTCTTTTGATTGCTCTCAATTTCAGTCACCCTCTGGCACTGTTGACTGCTGAGAAAGGAAAAAGAAAACTATCAGAGCAAACACAAATGTCCATGTTCCTTGGGCTGTAGATTGGCTGGAGGGGACAGCACCACAAGCAGTGAAGGAGCATGCCTGAGTTTATGAATGCAGCCCAAACCCCGTGCATGTGAATAGCGAGGATGCCGAAGACCTACTGTAGATAACTACAATGTACATAGCTTTTTATTTCTTGGGAAATAATTTAATGTTTAGTAAAAGAAGATATGTTTAAAACAAAACCTGAACCACCAACTCACACACGCATGTGTGCACACACACACACACATACATGCGTGTGCTCACACACGCCAGTTAACCAGGGACTGTGGTGAGCACTTGAATCACACTTTGGTTCCAAGCGTGTTCCAGTTGTCTGTCAAATTTCAATCTGACACTGCTTCTATAAAAAGCATAGTTTATTTCTCTGTGTATAAGTGCAAGACTTTTTTTTTTTTAATATGTATAGTATAATTTTCTATGATGGAGCAGAAAAAAGATGTTAGCAGAACAGACTATGAGCCTGTCATGAATATTTTAATGATGTTCATCATCTGTTCACCTCTGCCCACTTCTGAGAAGGATCTTGGTGACATCCGTTAGGGAAAAAGAGGAAAACAGACACAGAATTATCACTGTCTCAATGTGGGCAAATACCAGGGTCCTTGCAATACCCGGTACAACCTCAACTCAACAGTGGGCCAGGCTGCAGTAGCTTTATTCCCAATGAGAAGTCATGCTTTTAGCAGTTAAGCTGGTGAAGTAAAGTGCTATTCAGAATGTGTAAGACTAGCAAATATTGGCTGAACATGATGAATTTGATTAGGGACTGCTCTTTGGAGAGAGGAATGCAAAACCAAACTAGGAAAGGTCTTTCTTATGAGTGCTGTAGAATGGCTGATTGGAGTGGATGGAAATGCCATCAGAGTCATTTCTGGAGGCTGTGTCAGTGCTTTCTGATTAGAACAGGGAGGTTCATGAAGAAAAGGTAGTGAAAATGCTGTTTAGGAATCTTCTAGTACACTGAGTTGAGTATAGCCCGTAGGACTGGTGGAGTTTTGGGGCAGGAGTTTGACTTTGTAGTGAGTTATGTTTCTCCATTTTTCTTGAGTTGATGTTAAAAATGGACCTTATTCTGCAGAGTGCTGAGTTAGAAGACTCAGCAGGCATGGAAGAAAGATTGGGGGCTCGTTTGGGAAGATGTTCTAGTGCTTGACTGGTAACAGGAGGCAGAAACAAGGCCAGATGATGGTATTAGTTACCGTTTGTTAGTATCTGGATACAGGACTCCACATCACCTTTAATATATCTGGACTGAAATGAGGAGGTGGCTCGAATTAAGTGTTACTTGCTACCTCCCTGCGTTGCTATGTGCCAGTTGGCTGCAAACCAGCCTCAGTTACACGTGTTCACTCTGTTAATGGGCTGATAGGTCTGCAGGTGGTGAAAAAAGTGGTTAGACACAGTTTTGCAGAAGAAACACAGAGATATTTCAAGATTAAATCTAAAACCGAGATGTAGGGAGATAATGTTTTGTGTGAAGTACTAAAGCTAGATATTCTCAGTTTTTCTTCTCCATTTCAGTCAGGCTTGTGGACCTTTCCTGTTGATTTAAAAATAATTTGTTCCTGTTTCCTCCCTCACTTTTCTGCTCCAGTTCCTAATACAAGCTGGAGAGTGATGGTTGTGCTATTCTATTTAACCTTGAGTTCCCATCCATCACATGTGCATAAACTGTTGCATTACTGTCTCTGTTCTACTGAAACACTGAAGTAGTTTACAGTAATGGCGCAGTCTGGTGATGGCACTGTTAGCACAAGGCCATAGCTTCCCATTTAGGAATAGATGGGAAGGATGCACATAAACAATGGTCCTAAGGGCCTTGAGCCCTTGTGGGCTGGTGTTGGTCTTTGCTGATCTTTAGAGTTTGAGGGACTGCTTTTGTGAGCTGCTGCGGAGGACTGAGTGTGAAATACTCATTGTTTTAACTTTTTTATAAACCAGGTGACAAATTGAAAATGTTCATTGATGTTTGGGGTGTTACAGCTTTTTCACAGGATCGATCTCATGTTGATTTAAAGAAAAGCAGGGGATTATAGTTTTCACATCTTTTTCGATATTTTACAATTTTCCCCTTTACACTCTTAAGGATGGCTGTTAAAGGTCTCGTAGCAGATGGGAGGAAGCAAGGAGGAAAAAGTGGAAGTAAGCTGCTGGAAAAAATGGAAACTTTTTCACTTCTCAAGAAGAAATTGATCTCACTGGAGACCAAGAAGTTTCTGAATGATACAGTTAGTTTTTGGAGAAATGTCTGTCCAGAAAGCCATTTTCAATCCAAAATTATCCTAAAGACACTACAAAGCAAACAACAAAAAAATCCATGGAGCCAAAATTAAAAGTCAAAAAACCCTGCCTGATTCTTGAGTGGACACAAATTTCATGTTCCATGAGACGTAGTGGGTATCACTACCTCTCAAGGTAGTTTCTCGCGCTACTGATGCACCACAGCGTGCTCCATGCACATCTGGAAATAGCTCTCCAGGACATATCTGGGACCATGTTTGCCAGATCATACCTCAGCATCAGGGCACAATCATAGCTGAAAAACTTGTGTTCATGGCTCAAAGCTACTGCTTTGGGATACTAGAAGGAACTACTGAGTCCCAGGGGGATCCCCAGGGCTGTATCTATCCATGGGACCTCTGTAAGGTTTAGATTGGGCAGCCAGCACTGTCCATCTCTTCCAAAGGTACTGAGCTGCAGCATTAGCACAGACCGGAGTATTGGCCACTTTTATTTGTATATGTAATGCTGCAAAATAAGAACATGGGGATGTCATTAGGGTTTTTTCCCCTGCAGGTTTTACCCCTGAGGAAAATATAACAGAAATCCTTGAAACTGTAGATTATTATTTACATGAGTGCCTGCAGGTTTTACCCCTGAGGAAAATATAACAGAAATCCTTGAAACTGTAGATTATAATTTACATGAGTGAGGAGGAAAAGAGCCAATGCCATGAGTAGAACATAAATAGCTCCCATAATGTAGCTACAGATAAAGAGGAACAGAAAGTAAGAGTGAGGAAGAGACTGGATCATTGCCTTCTATCACTGCCAGCCTTCCGCCCATGACGGATTCTACTATATTAGCTGTAACTGAGGAATAATACATGAGACCAGGAGACTGGATGCAGCTTTTGGCTCTGTATGGCTGTCAATCTGATGTAAACACCCAACAGATCCTCTACTTCGTTTAACCTGTGCTTGAGAATCCCAACACTAACCCTGGGAGGATCAGAGATGAGGCTAGAGCTACTGGGGACTGCAAAGTTTTTTGGGCACAGTCACCTTCGATAAGAGCATTTGCAGGAGCGTGTGCATTTTCTTCTCGTTTCAGGGATGTGCAAAGATGTCCTGTTCTCCTCCCTTTCCCTTCAGTCAGTTCTCACAGACAATCTAGGTCTGACAAACTAAACTGGAATCTTTACATTCCTTCTGATAATATCAGGCAGTGTATTAAATCCAAACCACCACCATGGTTTCAAAGGATTAAACAAGGCAGACAATTGCAATACCTGTATTAAACACAGTAATACAAATGCATGAGTCATATATATACATATATATATACTGGTCTTGGTTTTATTGTTCCATTTGAATATTTCTACTGTAAAAAAAAGCAGTGGTTTTGAAATTGTTGAAAATAAATGTATTTTTGTACATCAGAGTTACCCCTGGCTGCTCTTTCAGTCCTTGTTCTTCCCAAATTTCCTTTCAGAAAAGTGTGCTCTGTCTTCACTGAAATTCCCTTGTTATATCTAGCTTTCCAACCCTATCAGTCATTCATGGTCATGCAAAGCACGTGGAGGGTGAGCAGAGAAATGTTTTGAGGCAACATTTTGAAGATAAAAGATAAAACAACTACCTCTCCTCCCTCCTTACTTCTGTCCTCCAAAAATAATGATCTCTTGCCTTTCCGTTTCACAGGCTGATTCTCTTTGGAGCCTGGGAGGTGAACAATAGGGGAGAACTACCTGCTTATGCAGACAAGGCCCCATGAATCCCATCCTCTAACAGACTTTAGTTTGGAAGAGGCTGTAGAGTGCCCAAGTAAAAACAAAAAAACAAAAAACAACCAAAAAAACCCCAACAACAGCAGAAAAGGAGAAAAAGCACCATCTTCATTCCTTGGCACAAGAAACTGTTTAAAGAGTGAAAGAGAGCATGGAAATGTGTCTCTGGATATGCATCAACCATCTTCCTCCATGGACACGCGTGCACATACCCCATCCCTCCTCCCTTCCTTTCCTTTAGCTTTGGAGGTCCATAAACTGCAGATTTCTGGAGCGTGGCAGCGTTACCTGGGAAACATCTCTCCACAGCTGTCTCCTCCTTATGTTTTTTCCCAGGTCTTCACTACTGGTCACTGGTAGAGGCGAGACCAACAGGCCAAATCTTCTCGCTGACCTGATGCAGCTAATTTTTATGTACATATTATTTAAGATTGCAGCTGGTATCTGATTATTCTCACTTTTATAATCAATGATCAGTTGTCCCTGTTTTTCCTTTATGTCAGTAAACCAAAAAAGTTGGGTGACCAAGAAGTAGGTTGGTCATCTCTGAGAGTGATGTGTGAGAGACCTCCAGCATCACAGAAGATCTCTCAGCTTTTGAAATCTTTGGGTCTGGCCCTTTTTGCGGTAATGCCAGGGTAACAATTCTGTTCATGTAATCTTGAAATAAAACTTATGACTAGACAAGCACAAATGATAGCTTAACAAGCTACCACTGAGACCCAGTAATTGACAATGTGCGGAAACCCAGCTAGCTGCAGCTGTGAACTCAAGTGTGGGCACTTAAATATCAGCCTTCATCATAATCTGGAAACATGAGCAGTAGCTCAATGTTAGCCTGAATCCGACTTTTTCTGTGGCAGGTGAACTTACTATTACAGGCAACATAAACATTGCTTGCTACGTTGTGACATGCTTATGGCTGTGCCAAATATCCCTCTGTGAGGGAATGTGGTGCTGCTCAGGGAAAGTGCATCAGTACTACTGGAGTCAGCTCATCACTGTCTTGTTTCACTCCTCGCCATGGTGCTCAACAGCACCCATGTGACCCAATGCCGTGCTGGGTGTGGGATGCCTGTAGTATAGGAAAGTCCTGTCATAGCCATTTTCTCCAGGTTGATGTATTGATGCTGAAAAGATTGGCTTGGTTTGGGCTTGCTGACTAACAATGCTCTTGTGTTCCTTGTGCAGGGAGAGCCTTTTGTTACTTGTATAATGGGAGCACCTCGAGGGCCTGGCTGAGAACACATCCCCCTTGCACTTGCCACTGAATAAACCACGTCGCGGCCATGTCCGTGATGGAGTCCACAAGTACGATGAGGCTTGGCTGGGGCTGGCTGCATCCTCACCCACATGCTCCGCTTTCCGTGGAAAGTCTATGCCTGAACCAGCACACTGGTGTCTGTCTTCACATTCTTTGGGTATTGGGCTGGATTCTCCTGCTGTAAGGCAGAATCTGAGAGACATCTGATGGAGCTTTTGTACTGTTCTGAAAGATGAGTGCCCTTCTAAAATCATCAGCCTGAAGAGACTTAAACACACTGCTCCTGCTGGCCAGGAGTGTTCCGTGGAAAGTCTATGCCTGAACCAGCACACTGGTGTCTGTCTTCACATTCTTTGGGTATTGGGCTGGATTCTCCTGCTGTAAGGCAGAATCTGAGAGACATCTGATGGAGCTTTTGTACTGTTCTGAAAGATGAGTGCCCTTCTAAAATCATCAGCCTGAAGAGACTTAAACACACTGCTCCTGCTGGCCAGGAGTGTGCCCAGCCTTGCCAAGGTGGGAGAG
>NW_010405514.1:16029-17642 GCF_000710305.1 Buceros rhinoceros silvestris | reverse complement strand
TTTCCCTTGGTACAGTCCAGGCCTTTCTGTGACCAGAAATACAAGTTCTCATGCCCCTGAGAACTGGCCCAAGAGAGGAGGCCTTGTGCTCCGGGCTCTTCCCTGTGAATGCAACTGCCCAATTTCTAGTCCTTGTTCTGGGGACAAACGAGACATTTCCCACCCGGAACTCATGGCACCACAGACTTTATAGGGTGAGACAGAGCTTATCTGTATTTGCCTTCTGCCAAGGTCTTCTTTTCCTTGGCCCTCTGCCTAGTAGAGTACTCTGGTTATTAAGCACTATCAAAGCACCATTGCAGTATGACATATTATAATAATACATCACTTGAGTGCTGGTTTACTGTCATATATCATGGTGCTACATCAGAGGACTGACAGGAACCCCAGACCCAGAGACAGATCACTTTTCTAAGTTTTATGGGCTGCTTTTCTTTTTTTTTCTCCCTGAGTCAGCAAGCAGAGGCAAAGAAAGCAGTGTTGGACTGCTGCCACGAAGCTTTCAAAGTCTTTAAGTATATTTATCGATACATCTTTCCCTTGACCCTGAAACATTAATTAAACAAGTCTGCTGATGTTTCTATGTGAGCCTGCAGAGATGGGTTTATTTTGGGTCATGGAGGAGGGAACGATTGCTCACTGTGAACTGTTTCATGAGACAGCATGTGTGAGTGGCTCCGTGTGAGCAGAAGTGAAAGATTAGCCCTTGCAAAACAAAACAAAAAATGTTTGTTCCTGAGTTTCAGAGAATTTATTATCACTAGGCCTTTTGACTATATCTTTAATGAAGTTGTGCAGGTAGAGACAGGACAGAAGGTAATTGTGGTGTTTGTTGTTGAGGTTTTACTCATGATCAATACAAACGGATTTGTTTCACCTTTGCTTTATGCTAGTTCTACCTGTGCAGGCCCATTGATATCAGTGAATCTGGTCTTGATTTATACCACTTTGAGCTCTCCCATGAAGAAGAGTTACATGCGTACTTCAAGGATAGAATAAATCCTTTTAAATGCCTCGTGGTGAATGTCAAACAGTTTTCAGGCCAAAATTTAGGAGAGATTGTACTACTACTAAAAAACCGTACAGGGACATATTGGGGAGGAAGGAGGAGGATATTTATTAAATGAAACTAATGTTATGATGATGTGTGTTCATGTTGGTTACATGAACATGGAGTGCAAAACCAAAGGAAAACTGGAAAACAGATGCAAGGAAGAACAGAGGTGGGTTGGGCTTGCTGAAAACCTGTGTCTGACCAGCATGTGCAGTTAGAAGGACGTGGATGTTTAATTGTTTAATAGATTTAGCATAGGAAATTTCAGCAGTCTTAGGCTGGATCAGCTGAATCAACAGGAGATGTAGCACATCCAGTACATATAAGATGGGGTCATTTCTGCTCCCACATCCTGAGGCTCAGCCTTGAAATTCAAGTTTTAAGCAGTTGATTCCCTACTGAAGGCCAGTGTTAAGCACGGGTTCCTTGTAGAACAGTGGTGGCTGAACGATGGTTCAGGCAGCGTTCGTAGGCCATTTTCAGAGCTTAGCTCAAGCTTGCATGTACTTGTAGCCAAAGGATTGGATAGATACTGTGAAAAAGAAGAGGCTCCTGATGT
>NW_010405514.1:0-15875 GCF_000710305.1 Buceros rhinoceros silvestris | reverse complement strand
AGGGAAAATGGGCCAGAAGAAGTCAGTTGGGAAAGGGCAGGAAGATGGGATTATGAAATACCATGCAGTATTTGTCAGTTCACAGGCCCCACTCATCTCTCTTTTATATTAATTGGACTGTATGCTCAGTGTGGGAGTGAATTAAAATAATTTCCTGGGATGGGAGGCAAAGATAAGCTTTTGCAGGGAGCTATTTAAAAGGGCCATCAAGCACTAACAAAGGCAGTTGGCTGGGCCAAAACAAGGTTGTAGTTTCCTGTCCTTGTCTTTTTGAAATGAACATCCCCTGAAGAGACCCTCAGAGAAACCAGGGAAATTAGAAGAGTTTTAAGGAGAGGAGGTGGTGAAAATGGAAGAGACAATCGGACAACCAAGATAAGGCAGAGTCAACCTGGGCAGCACCTCTTGTTGGCAGATCTGGAAATGTTTGGCTGCGCTTATGGTGTCTCAGCATGCACACGCCCCGTCATTTCGGAGTGGTTCTGGGTCTCCTGAGAGCCTACAAGGATGGGAAAGGACTGAGAGCTGACGGGGATGCTCAGGGTTAGGCAGTGCTGCCAGCAGCAGGAGAACTGTTTCTGTTACCTCAAGAGCTCTGCTCCACAGCAGGCCTGTGCTGAAGAACCTAAAGCTTATCGCAGGTAAGTCTGGGAGTCTAAACCCATGTGCGGCTCTGGAGCTTACTGCTAATAATATCGCCTACACATGGAATAATCTGAGATATTGTTAGGAATACCTGTGAGACTGTGGTTTTAATATTTATTTTAACCTTGAAATGTTTCTGTCACTTCCACTCTAGAGGCTGCTAGAGATCTGAACCCCATTATAGGATGCTCAGGGACTATTCTTTTTGGGTTTTTTGTAAAACTTCCCTTCCTTTTGTAGATTACACAGCAAAGCCTGAGCACAAGATTCATCCCCCTCCCCCCATTGCACTTTGGGACTAGGAACAATTTATAATATGAACAATATTTACAGTGTGAAAGATTTCTGTTTCTGAAATGAGAAGTCACAGAATGGACAAACACGTGCACTCCTGTGGCTTTGACAGCTTTTGGCATCAGCGTGCACATTCACTGTGGGTCTGTCATTAACTCTCGTGGGCCTTGGGGCACTTGACATGAACACTCACGAGTCCCACAACCCCTACACCTTTCCAGCAGTGGAGGAGGATTTAAGAACCACTGTAAATTATTTATTCATTTATAATCTTTTCATCAGCCTCCAAACATTAACTGAGAGAGGATTGATCTAATCTGTTTATTTGTCTATTCCATTGATTAATTTTGGACAAAGTTATTTAGAGAGCAAGGTATGAAGACAGCGCAAGATCTAAGCAAATTAGGACAGGCTATGCTAGGGAGAGATCCAAGTTCCTTGTCGCAGATTGAAATTAGAAAGGTTGGAATTCCTGAAAGGAATTTCAGGGGCTACTCAAAAGAGTTTTAAAGTAATTCAGCTGGGCTTGTCTGGGCTTTTAGGAAAAGAAAACCAGTGAAAGCGGGTTTTAAATTAAAGGGGTAGAACAAAATAGGTTTAATGCTCAAAGCAATTAAAACTATAAATCAACCATTTAAATTTAAACAGGACCAATGATGAAAGAGAGAGAGAGGAGATGTCAACAAATACATAAATAAGTATATACATACAAATATACATTCTCTCGCATTCAGTCCACATCCCCTGTTTAACAAAGTTCCCGCCACGTGGCTGCCAACTGAAGGGGGCAGGGGTAGGTGAGGGGGGAGAGTCGTAGTCTCTTTAACCTCCGGAGTTTTGGTCCAAGCATGAACTACTTAGGCAAACTTTCACAAAAGTCTTTCCCTCTCACCCCTTGCAGAAGGTGGCTCGGTGTCTGCTGGCCACAGTCTGTGGGCAGGGGTGTTGGGTGCGTCTCTCGGGCAACAGTCCGGTGCTGTGTCTGCCCCGGCAGGATGACTTCATCACTGGCTTGCTGGGGATGGTCCTCTCTCTTATTCCTCGGGGGTGGATCTCTCGGTTGGGGGGACGACTTGCGTTCCCTTTCCACCCCCTCAAGGAAATGGGAGACTTAAATGCAAAAGAGTCTATTACTGCCCCAAGAGGAACTGCACTTTCTCTCTCTGATGTGATCTCTCTTTGCCCTGGGTGGAAATCAAATGTGCACACACCCTGGGAAAAGCCGCAGGCTCAGCTTTTTATGTGCTTAGACACAGAGGCGCTTGGTTGACATACCTTGGCTCCAATAATAGGCCAAGAAGGTTGTGGCATTCCTTTCCCCACAAAAGTCACGAGCAAGTTTTCGGGCACTTAGAGGAAAGGGAAAGGAGGCAGCACGGGGAGCTGAGACCCACCACCACCGTCTTACCCCATTACACTCCTGTATGTCAGTCTGGTGGAAGTTTCCAGGCTTAGGAACTCCTGAGTCAGTCCAAGGCTGCTCCTCAAGGGCTCTTTATGTAGTCCATGGGGTTGGAGGGCAAGACGGAACTGAAGAAAAGGTCATGCATTAGTTTCTCATTTGGGCTGAAGTGGATCTCTGCATGCAGTTAAGCTCCCTCATGTTTGAGTCTGAATTTCTGGTTGTGGCTGCTGCACACCAACAGCCTGCAAAATGGACTGAATCTCCTCTTAAAGACCACCTGGCCTTCATTAGGACCTCCGAGAGTGAGGAGGCCTAAAAGGGACACTTGGGTCAGTGGGCTGGAAAATGTTGAAGGTGGAAGTGGATGGAAAAGAGTTCAAAGTAAGGCTGAGGGTTCGCTTTGAGCCCAGGATGCTGCTACATTTTTTGTTTTGTTTTATTGAGTGGGTGGTTTGGGGGTTTGGGGGTTTTGTTTTGTGTTGTGTTTTTGTTTTTGTTTTTTTATAATGGTAAAACCATGCCTCTAATTTTTAAATCAGAATTAATAGTCAGGAAGTCGGCTTCAGAAATTATTATTATGTTTCAGCAGATGTTCAACCGGTCAGATTATTTAATTAGTTTCATGCTCCTTATCCTCATAAATCCATGAAAGCTGTGACAAGGAAAAAGAAAAGGAATTAATGATAATAAATCAATACCCTAGACCTTCTTAACACAGTCTAAAAAGTTTGGAGCAAAGCACAACTGAAAAGTTTGGGGAACAAACTGAACGTCTCTGTTTGGGATATAAATCTCACTTGAGCATACTTGTGGATGAAAATACCCAGGATTCTCAGCACGGCGTCCTCGGGAAGTGGGGAGGGCCTTTGTGTGTGGGGAGCTGGCTCGGCACTGGAGACACCTGCGTACAGTCTGTACGTAGCTCTGCCACTGATTTAAAATGTGAATTTTGGAAACTCTGCCTGTTCCTTTTCCTGTCCTACTTAAACAGTGGGAATGTTGTCTGAAGCAGAGTGCAGCCAGAAATACAGCCACGTGTCTCTGTGCACAGAGCGTTTACATCGTGTCTACAGCTATGATGTGTAGAAATGGTTACTTCGGGAACTTCAGGGAGAGGAGTGACAATAATAAACAGTACCATAAAAACAAATAGAGTCATATGCCAACAATTTTTTCCTCTTTCTGTTCACTGGGTCCTTCGGTTTTCATACGCTTTCCAAGAAAGCAACTAATTTTATCAAAACAAACAAACAATGACAAAAAAAGGAGCACATTCTTTTCCTTTTTTTTTTTTTTTTGGCTTATGGCTCTTTTGTAGACATGTTTGTCTCGCCTCTGATGATTCAGAACCTTTCATTAAAAAGCAGACAATTAATAAATTAGTCTCTGGCAATTACCCACTTCTGCTTGACACAGTTCTATGTTTTCTGTCTTTAAACTTCTTTTCTCCCCCATCATGGGAAAATACTATTTCTCCTCAACATCCAGCCTGCACCATCCCAGCCCTTTCATGCTTCTAGGGTCTTAGGACCCTCTCACAGAGAGAATTAGATAAGTTTATCTATCTATCTATCTATCTGTTTCCTGGTTTTTGTTTGTTTGTTTTTTTCCTGAGGTAGGTAGGATTAATAGATGGCCTAGTGACCTGCAAGCACATCTGTGGAGCAGCAAGGCCACCCCAATCAATGAAGATGGAAAGCTGAGTGATGATTTCGTTGATTTACCATTGTTCATCTGAAGTACTCAGTATTATTGTAGACAATAAGCTTGGTATTCAAGGGGTATGAATATGACCTTGAAAATCTTACCCTGTTAGGTTTCAAACAAAAGGTTTCAGTGGGCAAATCTTCTTAATGTATGGTGAAAACTAGCCATTGTCAGGATCTTGGCCAGCTGTCACCAGCAACTGGACTGGTGTGTCTGCATTTACTGTGCTCGTATGTTGTGTGATTACAGGATACATGAATTAGTGAATCAAAGCTTATAGTGACCCACTTCATCTTCAGCATGCCTGGAAGAGTGGTGCTTTAATCCCATGTGTGGTATTTTAAAATGTGTTGCCCTCATATTCATTTCAGAAAAATACTTCGTTGACAAACTTTTGCCCCTCCAGAGACCAACTTCAAAAGAGAGATCATTTATAGAGGAAAAACTCCATTCACCGAGGGCTTTTTTGTACTTTCATTGGCTCCAGCAATTAACTTAACTTTTCCTTCCAGCAATTTCATATATGTGTCACAATATACCTGCCCTCCATAAACCAGATAAATCAGAGGGGACAGAAACCTGGGCATGGCAGGCATGGATTTGCTCCAGAAACTTCTGAAGGTCAGTTTTGACTTTGTTCTGAGCTCTGTGCAGTGGGATTCAGGTCAAGAACGGACAGTATGGTCAATCCCTTGACATCTGCAATTAATTTTTTTTTTTCTTCATGGACCTGGTAACACTTCACTACACAGCGTGCTCTGGACGTCGGTATGCCGACTGCAGTAAATGGGTCTGCTGTTGGTGTGGTTAATTAGGAACTAACATCTCCAACTGAGCTCTTGCTTTGTTTTGGGTTTTTTTTTTTTATTTGTTTTTTGTTTTGTTTTGTTTTTTTTTATAATCAGATACTTTCCAATGGCTATATTACACTTTGGGTTTTGTTTTTTATTAACCGTTTCTTTTCATCTCCAGCACCAGCACTTGTTCATGTTCCTTACTTTTCAAATGGCATCATATACCTGCTCGGAAGTTCCCACCTATGCAGTCAGTTTAGTGAGGAGGTAAAGTTTGCCCTAGTTAATTGAAAGGTATGGAAAAGGGGAAATCTGGGTGCAAGAATGACCATCTTTTGCATGTTTGCATGACTGTCACAAAATTTAAGTTCAAAAAGTCCAGGCAATGTGACTTCCCTTCTACTGAGGGTTTAAAAGTACACCTGCTGCATCTGCCTGCAGCTCAGTGACACCCTTCTGCTGAAAGCATCCTTCTCACGCCAGGCTTTGATGCAACCTGTGAAGTAATGGGCAGGACTTCCCACTATGTAGGACTTCCCCCTCCCATCCTGTAGGAAAAAAACCAAATGATATTTACACTTGTTGCTTTTGTTGCCTCTCTTTAGAAACTATGCTACCATTATGTATGTTTTTGTTGTAATTTTTTTATCAGAAACAGAATTAAGAATGACATTGCAAGAGAGGAAAATGTTTGTAACAGCTGCATTTTTGAATGAGATGAGAAATACCTCCAGGTAAAAGGAGCCATTCTTCTTGGATAAATTCTGTATTTTCTGCAGAGCACAAACAGGTAGGCTGAGGTTTTGCGTGGTATCATTAGTACCATTATTACTACCAGTAACCAAACAATCTTCTGTTTTGTAGCAGTTAGAAAGAAACTGTAGAAATATCTTAAAGTGCAATCAGGAAGGCTTCTTTTAGAAGCTCTTCTTTTAGAAATCCAATGCACTTTAAAAATACAGGGTTTTCTCTTCCCCTTTCATTTCTTTAAGGTTTTTTTTTAAAATGAGGAGTACAACAGGGATTAAAATGAAAAAGGATCTGGAATCATTTTGACTGAGAGGAAAGAAATATTTGTACATTATTCATCATACTTTCAGTTATTCATCAAAAGTTTCATTCTTCAACTAAAGTCTTTTCCTTATCTTAAAGCCACTGACATGAATATATATCACCAAGTTAAAAAGATTGAATTACACTTCTCCCGCTGCTGCTGAGATTCATGGAAGCTCAAAGCCCAGCCTAGTCCCTAGGTGTACTGAGCCAGTGCGTTTATGATTTTCAGAGAACAACGCTAACAGGGTTTGTCTCTTCATTGTGATATGGAGATGATTGAAAATGTGCCGCTGTATCTCTTGATAAAAGACCTTTGCCAAAAAGGAGAGCAGCTTTGTCATTTGAGAACATTACCCATGGGGCTTAAGAGACCTATTTGACAGCAAAAGCTGTAGCAGGTTGTTTTTTTTTTTTTTTTTTTAAAGCAGTATGTTCTCCATTGCCTTTTCAAGCTACTTGAACAAGAGAAAAGAAGGAGCTGAGATGTGATCCATAAAATCTTCCCTGAGTATTGTGTTGCCCCATGAGTACTGGGTCAGTAAGTAATATTTCCTTGCTCAGGTGCCTAGTGATGTTCAGGGGGAGATTCACTCTTGGTTTTGTACTGCTCTACTATACTGGCTCGTGGCTTTCCGAGGTGTTGGCTGTTTTTCAGGTACTCAGCTTTAAAATGAGCACAGGCTTAGCAGTATGCTGCAGCGCTCAAGGAGGGATGACTGCTCACCCTGCCTGGTTCAGTTTTGCAAGTGCTGGGGAGATCTTTGCTGCCACAGTAACACTGGAGTGCAAAGAAAGGAGGTTTAAAGTCAGTTTGGTGTGTCTAATGTGCACAGGCAAGACATGTCTTTTGCAGGCTGCACTGTGTGCTGGCTTGAGGCAGAGATGGCTGGAGGCTCTATTCCCCAACCATCTGCATGATGGAAAATCCATAGAGCTGGTTTTAGCTCCTGCACAGGGATCTGAGTCAGTCACATGAGACAGACAGAGTTGGCCCGCATGCAGAATATGGCACAGCCTTGCTCTGAGCAGTCTCAGCTGTCAGCCCTGCCTCCTTGGTGCACACCACCAAGAGGCCTCAAACATATGACAGAGAGGAGACGAGTCCTGAGGCTCACTCTCATATATGTGTTGCAGGTGCCAACATGGGTGCAAAGGGTGAGGAAGGTGTTAGTGTCTCTGCAAACATCCCAGGAGCAAGAAGGCACCTCATGGCTGCCAGAAAGATGTTGTGACGTTCAACAAGATGGAGTTTAATGAAGAAATATCCCCCTTATACCTCATAGCCTATGAAGTGTGAATTCAGTTTCATGACACAGACTAACTCTTAGAGCTAACTTTTCCACCAATTTTGGCATGCATTTCTGGATCCAGGGCTACCAAATGTTATGTAGTATCAAACAGCAGCAGCAACAGCCATGCAACAATATTGTCTAATGATATCAAATAATGTCATACAACTATGGTAGCCTGGGGCTGTCATCGGTGTTTCACTGCAGGACTGGTGTATTTTACACAAACTCACAGAGCCCTCTTCAGCCAACATCTCTTATAGTGACCCACAGTGCATTTTTCTGCCTGTGCAGGTGGTTGGGCACCCACCACCAATCCTTGTTTTGATCCAAAATAAGGACAATAGTAGGTAATCTGCACTGAGCCATACATCATTCTGCAACAACACACCTTTGATGGGAAACTGGACCACTGCAATTTGAGCAGGGCTGAGCTCGGACTTCCCATGGGCGTGTGGCCCAAGGGTGTGTGGTGATATCTTGAACCAAGGGCGCTTGGGAGAGGAGAACTGTAATTAAAATATTCACTGAAGTTCAGGAAAGCTGAATAAATAGTGATAAACTGGCCTAGGGAAAAAAAAAAAAATGACACAGTTGTTGTCATTTCAGATTAAATGGATCCCGTTTAGCATGGTGATGGTGAAATATGTGCCTTTAGAAAACATGAAGGGCCTTTATATATCTCTTTTTTTGTCCCTGGCAATTTAGCAAATGCTGGTTTTGCATTTGCCTCCTCAAACCATAATACTTGCAGATTTTGAGGGCAAGAAAGGCCCAACAGGAGATCACATTTTCTGTGATTTGAATAGCCTTCCTTCTCTCTAAATTAAGAAGTGATGCTGGGCAAAAGATAGCCAAGGAAGCATGGTTTGCTCTCCTAGAGCAGCAGGGCTGAGCCAGGCAGATAACCAATTAGTGAAGGCAAATAGCACAGGAACAAACTCTTCTGAGCCCAGCTGCTGCAAAGGAAACGAGGGGGTTTAGGCCTGTGCCCAAAAATAAATGAGGCTGATGTTAATCCAGCTGTCCTATCTATGCCCTCAGAATCAATATCTCCATACTGTATCTATACTAGCAAGAGTTATTTTAATAACAGGACAAGGACTATGAAGAATTTAGAAACATGTCTGCTTTGTTTGGAGCTCTTAAATCTCTCAATTTCCAAGACCTGTGCAAAAGCCTAAGGAGGTTTTTAAAGTACATATAAGAGAATACTGAAAAATCTCACTCGTGCCATTTCTGCTACCAGAAAATGTGCCTGCAGTAGCAGGTCCCTGAGGTATTAAAGAAGAAGGTCACAGTGCATCAGCTCCTGAAGCTGCAGGACTGGGAGGGTGGTGCACTGCTCTGACGCCAGTCGTTCACACTGACTTTCAGAGAACTGCACTGATTTATGACAGCCCTGGCTCTGACCCCTTGCAGTGCTGGATTGACATGTACTAGGCCAAAACCAGGAATGAACCTGGAACAATCTCTTCAGCAGCTGCCCTTATTTCCCAAGTTAACTTTTTTCTCTGTTTCCTCCTTCTGAACTCTGGAGCTCTCTCATTCCACATGAGCTGAGCTTTCTTGAAAAAGATTGTTTAATGGGAACATCTGGTGTGCGAATGGAAGACTTATTCCTCCTTTTCCCTTCGGTAAATGCTCATTGCATACCTAAAAGTTGATCTGGTTTTTTTCCTTCCCTGAGCAGAGGAAAAAATATGGATCATTACTCGACAGAACAGACTGTGCTCTTTAGTTACTTAACGTGTGCAAGTGTAACCTGCAACTAGGACTTAAGAGCTTTTGCCATAATTAAAAGTTTTTTGCTCTAAAGTCTTGGTTTCTGATTAAAAAATAGCACTCCACACTATTGTTCAATCAGTGCTAATTAGATAATACCTGTGCACAACAGTCCTTGCAATTCAGTAAACACAATCTGGGATATTTCTTTTTTGTGAGGAAAAAAATCTTACCAAAAAAAAAAATCCCCTCGTAAAAAGTCCTGTTTACTTGTGTGCTGTTTAGAACTGTCGAAAATCGAAAAAATTGAGAGATAAGTAGGTGTTAATAAAATATTATTTGCATTTATATTTCCCCTTCTCTTCCCTCCTTTTGTTTGCAATGGATGTGCTACAGAAAGATGACCTCTGCATGGGCTTTTATAATAACTGGCTTGTTGTTGATGAATTCATAGGCTCAATAAAGTTGTGTTCATATGCTCTGATGGCTTCTCAGCTAAACCAGCTTTAGCTGAACTCCCTGCTAGATGAGAATGGTTTACGATGATCCAATGGGAAATGCGTAGGCCATGTGGACAAAGCAGATGAGCAAAGTTTTAGTGCAAGGTGCTCTGATGTTGCCATTCAATGACGATGACTCTCAGCAGACCTCTGCTGCTTTATGCCAGCCCTGGCCCTGATGCGGGCAGATGGTAGAGACCCGAGTGTTGGCATGAGAAAGGTGGAGACCCACTTTCTCAATGTACTCAGGAATGTCTTAAATGGGGAGCTAGTATCCCTGATTTGTTTAGGACAGGGTTATATATTCTACAGATGAGAACAGTTTCACAAACCACACAGCAAGGAAAATACATACTGCCCTGGGCAGCATCCATCTGTGCTTTGAGTTGCAGGATTCTGCTGTGGATCAGCCTCATATGGCAGTGGCATTGGCTGTAAAACTAAGGTTATGGGCGCTGATTTACCTAAATGTATTGAAGCCTCCAGAGAACACAAAATAGCATCATACTGCTACCCCTAGGATCAGAGCACTAGATAGTTTGACAAAGAAAGGGTGGGGAAAACTTAGGGCATGATGTGGCTGCTTGAGCTGAGACTCATGAAACAGAAGTCATTTACCATTCTTTCAGCATGATTCAGTGTCATCCAGGCAGAATGTGATACCAAGGTTTATAAAATGCCATCCAGACCTTGCTGTGTCAGGTAGTTTCCTGCTAGTTTGGGTCAAAGCTAAAAGTAAAATGATTTAAAATAGTATGACTCATCAGCCTGTGCCTCTTCCACTTGCCCAGCCAACCATCTGAGAACCTCTGGCTGAATCCAGGAGGTCTGCAGTTGTTCCAGTTCATTCCCAGTTAAGAGAAGCAAGGTGTACACACCGTTTGATAATGCCTGCACAAGCTGACTGCATGACAAGAAGAAAACTCCAAATCAGTAGCCACAATTCCAGTGAACGATGTGCTAGGGCTTGTGAGGAAACCCTATCCTCCACTGTGGATATCCGCTCTGTGGATATCTTGTCTGTCCTTGCTCTACTTCTTTTTCCCACTCCACATTACATTACAAAAAAATAGTATTTTGAATAAAGATAAGAGTTTGTTACTTTTACAATCAACTTGCAGTTCCCTGCAGGGGATCTCCAGGGCCCTTGTGAAAGACCTCTTGGTCTTTTGGCCTCCAGTTGATTGAGATACTCAGAAAATCTGTGCCACATCAGCTGGGACTTTCAAATGAACCCGTGTAGCACCAGCAGTAACCTACATACGACTTATTAAAATATATCAACCTGGTAAATCAGAGCTCAGCTACCTTGAAAAACAACCCATCTCCTTGCTAATTTTGAGGCAATGTGTCGCAGTCTTCATTCCCGCCTGCCTATTTCCTCTTTTGCCATGACGAGATTGTTCACTGTGTAGGCAGCTTGGTCCCACTCCTCTTCCCCTCTACTACTTCTCTTTTAAAAATGCAAACATTCAGCTGTTCATCAGAAGCCTGCTGTTTTCCTAGGCAGTTTACTATCAGCCTGGTGACACTGGCAATTTGGATCATTTTGCTCTAAGCATATTTCATGGTACAATTATAATATCAGGACTGTGTCGAGTTACAGAAATGACACTTTGAATGCCTCTTTGGGGTTTTTGTCTGTGTGTGGCATTGTTTTGATTTGCTTTTATTGAGTTTCAGTCTCAGAAATAATAGACTGCTCATTTATTCTCTAAGTTTAATAACCACCACGGTAACTATTGGGAACCACAGTAATACCATATTGCACACCTTCCTTTACTATTTGAACTCCTTCTTCTGAATTTGTCATTGAAATGGTCTGGATGAATTTGGTACAGATCAAAGGGGAACAGAGTGAACAAAAGCCAGGGCCACCACTGCCTGTCATGGGTAGATACTTGTCTTTCAGTTTGTTTTACTGACACCTGCATTTGAAGTAACAGGACTTAATGACAAGAGAGTGGCTGAAACACTGAAGTTTGCTTCCAGAAACAGAAGAGATGGGAAGGGGTTCTGACCATAAACACTGGAATTAGTGCTCCCCCAGACTGTCCAAACCTGGATTATTTTTCTAAGTGATGTCTGTCAATAACTAGGAGCAAAGAGAAATAGACTGTTTTTAGCAGAAGTTTCTCCGATAAAAGGAACAAGTGGCCCGTAGGATGGTCAGCAACCCTCTCAGTCTCTTCTCTCACTTTCTGCATCCCTTTGGGCAGCACTTTGTTTATTTTTGTAGAGACAAACATTTAGCCGAGAAAAAAAAAAAACAAAAAAACCCCACAAACCCAACCCCAATATCCAAACCCTTCACATCTCAATGGGTTATTACTCCAAGTGACTTGTGTGCTCTATCTGTGGTGCATCTCTCTATATGCATACTTCTGTTTTGCTGTTTCCCCTTAAGGGGCTATTAACTATGTAAGCAACTTCAAAACAAAGAGCCCTGGCCGTTTCATTTGGGTAAACCATCTCTGCTTCCAGAGGCCTCCTGGGAAACAGGAAGAGTTCATTAAATCCAGGGTAGTGTAAAAAGCTTTGTGCGCATGCAGAAATGGAACCACCATGAAATGTTAATGACCTCAATGCATTAGCAAATCTTAAACTGGTGTAGAATTATGCTGTCTCTGGGGACCCAAGTGCACCTCCTTGGATTTTATTTTTTTTTAATGCTAGGGAAAATGTAGGCTTCAAATTTTAATGTGAAGAGCAAAACCCTTTGGTGGTGTGAACTGAAGAAATCAATCAAGCTGGCCCTAGGCCAGTGACGTCTAGAAAGTAAACATCCCAATTGTCAGCTGCTGCCTTTGCTCCAGTCAGTGATATTGCCAGGACATATGCTGCTTAATCCATATTGCCAAATGAAGGCTCACCTGACTTCTTTTCCTTTTGATTCTCGATGAGCAAAATCTACTGCTGAATCACTTTTCTTGCTTCGATGAGTAGCTATAAGTCTTGCCATTTAAAAAGCACCAGAGACATTTGGCAATGTTACGTCAACAACAGGCAACCGTGCAGGGCAGTATTGATCCCTATGGAAATTACTGTATAGGTCTCTCCTGTGAGTTATGATCTCTACCAAAATTGGGTGACATTTCTCTAAGGAATACTTTGTTCAGTAATGGCAAAAAAGTCACAATTTCAAATTCAGTGAAACCCTGCAGAACAATTTATGTTGAAATCTGCAAATTTTATCAGCCCCCCCGAAAAAATATGTATACCCCTCTCCACCAAGAGTTCTTGTTTAGAAATGATAGCTCAAGTTTGTTTAAAAGTTACTATTGAGAAGAGGAGAACAAGTCTTTAGCAATTTTTAAGTTCTTTTGTCTTCCCTTCCTCTTCTATTGCAGGGTGCGGGGAGCATGTCTCACATGGATGACAAAACTTTCAAGACCTGAGTATGTGGGAGGCTAGGGAATGTGCCTGTGGTACGGGTTATTTGGGAAGAAGACATATAGTACTGTCCACTGATTCTCATCCTGTGAAGTGTGTGTGTCACTGGAAGGCAAGAATGGTCATTCAAGGACAAACTAAGGGACCACCAAGCCCAGGGCCCTTCTTTCTAGAGTGGCTGTAGGAAAGAGCTTACAGGAGAGAAGGAACAAGGCAAGTCTGTGAGATGCTTCTGTCCTAGTGCTCTGCCTGCTCCAACTATTATTAGCTTGGGACTTCTTGAGTCTGGTGGAGTTTGTGTGGCTTGTAAACCTGATAGGATCTCTTTTCCAAGTACGTCACCAGTCTCGCCCAGCCTCTGTCTGAGCCCACAGCATCCTTTGTCAAAGGATACTTACCCCGGTAGTGCTTTGCTCAGCCTGAGAAATGCTAGTCTTGAAGAGAAGCAGGCTAATCTCTCTGTTTTCTCCTAACTGTCTTCAGTCACTGTTTTCAGATGATACTCATCTAGCTTCTGACCCAAACAACAATAACATTTCTATGATAGGACAACTATCCATTGCCTGTATAAAGCATGTGTACAAAGCATGCTGGGATTGCCTGAGACAAAGAACTAATGATTCAGTGTTATGTCTAATGTTACTTTGCCCAATGCTGATGGGGCTGCTGGTCTCTGTTCTAGTCCTAATGTTAACCCAAAATATTAGACCAAGCCATTAGCAAGATCCATGAAGCAACCACAGTATTGTTAAGTTCCCATCTTGCCATGATGCCTGAATGACATTTGTTGGTAAGGTCAGGATGCAGACAAAAATTAGCTATGCTTACACACCTTTGTAAGTTGAGTACTTAACAGGCAAGAATATTAAATATTCCTTGCTACCACAAGAGTTGAGCAACCCCAGCAAGCAGGGTGTGAGTGTACAGGGAGGGAACCAGGGGGATTACCTTGGCACTGGCAGTCATTCTGAGCTCTAGTTCAATATTACATCTTCCTCCAGACCCAATATTAAAAACAAACATTTCCCCCCAAAAACGGGCACTAACAAAATTAAAACTAATGCCACAGAAAGTATATTTTTAATTTTTCATTTACTTTTTGGAAAAAATGGAATTTTAAGAGTTTCTTAATGTTTGTAGACACATGATGTCGTGCATTTCCTGTTTGTCTGAAGGACAAGTTCTTCTGCTATGAGGAAAGGCTTTTATTCTGATTTTAAACTTTAATGTTGGTTAAAAAGTAATAATGCATCTTTGTGGCATGGTTACAGTGGTAAATATTTAAAGGAATTGCATAAATCTGCCCTGTATCAGAGGCAAGAGTTTGGGAGGGATGCTGCCAAATTTGGAAAGGGAATGTTTTTCCTTTTTGAGGCAGATATTGAGCATCAGTCCATCCTCCTCTGCCCTTTCTGCAGAGCAAGGAGGTGCTTCTGTTCACAGTCAGTGGCACAGCTGAGCATCCCTGCCATGCAGAAGCATAAAACAGAGCAGTGTCGTCTTCTTTGTGATCTGTGCACACCTGGTGCATTGTTTTTTTCCATGGCAGAAAGCAAAGCAAGCTCCCTCTTCAATGGAGAACTCAGTAAGACATTGTGTAAAAGTTAAAAAGATTGTTTAAAGAGGCAGCTTTTCTCTGTTCTTGATTCCAGCTGAGAAAAACAGTTTGGGGAACAAGCTCAGCCTGAACCTGCCAACATCTTACCAACCTTTGGGTAATTCGTGGTAATATTAGGAAAGTCTAACTTGGGACACTCTTAGAGCAGCAGGGGCGCTTTGATCCTTGGATGTCTTATTAGTACAAACATATGCCACCCTTTAGCTCTCTCAAGTCCTAACCCCATCAACTGGTATAGACGAGCTGTACTTACCCATCCTGGTAATTCATTTCACAACCTTCTCTAGGGGCTGGAGGGGAGATATATCTTTGACTAAATGTGGTAATTTCCTCATTCAGTTTCAAAACTGAAGGCTCTACACAGCCTCAGTTTTGTAATTCTAACCAAGGAAATAAAAAAGCTAAGTTTTATTTGTATATTTTAATAATGAAAGTCAGATTTTTTACTGCTCGGTTGAAAATGCCTAGAGTGAGAGTTGGGAGGTTTGACACTAGCTGGAAGTCTGTACAAGTTCCTGGGCCAGTGCGTTCTTTGATAGCACTGAGCAAGTAGTTGGTAATTTCAAAGAGGCTCAGTCTTGTTGCTTCTGCAAATCACAGAACAAGTAAGATAAAAGCCAATGTGTGTGCAAGCCTGACTTTCTCTGTGCCGCTATTGACTTCCAGGGTTGTAGTATCTACTCCAAGAACAGGCTTTGTTTTTCTGTGCTAAGTGGTGGACACCACAAAGTCAACATTTGTTGTAAGAGCTTCTCATCTTGGCACATTTTATTAGGCTTTCTTTGCAGCCATTATCAGAAAAATTCTAGACAGATTTCCAGTGCTTACTGGAACAGCATTTTCCTTGAATATAATCACAGAAATGCTGGTTGGAAGGGACCTGTGGAGAACTCTAGTCCAACCTCCCTCTCAAGGCAAGACTTTCACCAGCGCTACAGTAGGCCAGCTGTGGCTTTGTGTAGCCAAGTCTAGAAAGTTGCCAAGGACAGAGATGCACTACCTCTGGTCAGCTGTTCCTGTTCTGCAGCAGTCTCCTTGTGAAGAAGTTTTGCCTACTGCCCCTCCTGAACTGCCCAAGCTGAAATCTGAGGCCCACTGCCCCCTGTTTTAGTAAAAGAAGCAGCTCTAGGGATCCTTGCTAGGCTTCCTAGAAACATTTGTGTCAAATCCAAGATGTTCTTTGTAGATCAGGTGCATTTTGTTGGATTGTGGAGCATATCAGTCATTCCCAGCTAGATCTGTGAGCACATCGTTACCAATCCTTCCTTTTCTATAGACCAGTGGCACAATGCACAATACAGCAGTTGGTGCCTTGCCACAAATGATTTTTGCTGGATGAGAAAGCTTGAAGGAAAGGAAAAACAGATACAAATGACATAGCTTTCCAGGTTGCTCTCTTGTAAGTCTTTTCTTTGTAGCCCTGTTAAGGGTCGAGGGACCGAGGTAAAA
>NW_010405513.1:3929-7476 GCF_000710305.1 Buceros rhinoceros silvestris | reverse complement strand
CGCTGCCTGTAGAGAATACCTTCCTCATCTCGGAGAGCTTTTTTGGGGTAGAACATACCTGGTTTTTCTTACTTACTATATTAGTTAATGTTTTTTGACACATTGTGTTTAATCTTAAAATTTGATTGCAGATTGTGGCTTTAAAATAATAATTTTCAAATGAAGCCAAAATAAAATATTACTATGATATGAGTCATACCATGCAATAAGTGAGCACCTATGTCAGGATCCTGCAGACTTTCTGAAATTTCTTAATATTCTATAAACAACAGCACCTTCTCATACTCGTGTACTTTACAATGTATTTACAAGACAAAAATAAGAGAAGTTTCAGTATGTTTCTGTACAAGGAAATTATCCTTTAGGAAGTTACATATATCTATAAGACATCCATTTCTTCTTTGTAATAGTCCACCAGATGGTTGCACTCTACAGCTAGAGTTTGTGGATCATTTCTAATTGAAACATCAACGCTTACGTACAAGGAGTCTTCAGTGGTTCCTCCTTCAAGAGCTCTAAAGCTTTGGATTTACATGGTAGTGCACTATGAGCTAATATTTTCTATTATATGAAAACCAACAAACAAACAAACAAAAACAGAAAAAAGCAATGTTGGCAGAACATCCTAGAAAATGTTGCTTAGCCAAGGGGCGTAGAGGAAGGAAAAAAAATCTTTTAATTTGCTTTATGATTTTGTATGGAATGTGTATTTTTTACCTTAAATGCACAAGAAGATTGTTATTATTGAAATCTTAGATATCTTACTTAAAATTAAGCTTATAAATAGAAAAAAAAAATTGAGGAGTGTGAATTTACCCTAAATCATCAGCATCCAAACCCAAAGATATCCTAAACCAGAACATTTGTAAAAAGTAAAAATTTTAACTTGAAGCTTCTTGTGTTATTGAAAAAGATCCAGAGCATTTGATGAGTTGTAATAAATCAGACTGACTCAGATCTGAATTCAAATAAAAACAATTGTCTGTGAAAGCAGTAGCTGATATAGGTGTAGATAGGATCAAGAATCTAACGGCAAGCAAGGTTATAAAGGAATGACGGAAAATATGAAGTTGAATGTGGTGTATAATAGAAGAATGAAACCTGAAGACTGTCACTGAATGTGGCTCGCTCTTCTTCATTAATCTCCACTGATAGCTAAGTTCCCAATTATAGTTCCTGAGTTCAAATTTAGTTCCTATAGTTCAAATAAGTTGATCACCAAATTTGGAACGCTGAAGAAATGTTGCTTCACAACACATTAGCAGACAGAAATTTAGGGAATTCAGTCAGCAAGCAGAGGAACAATTGAACAATGCTACTCTTTTTTGTTTGTTTGTTTGTTTTGATATTATGAGCGTATTTAGGCAACATTTTTGTCATTGTGCATAGAAGGACAGAGTACTCCTTTTGGACAGAGGACATCTACGCTGGAAAGTCTGCTGTTCTTCTGTAACTCTACTTGCTAAAGAATTTATCTGCTTTGGAGGAAGTCTAGTCAAGAATGTTAATTTCTGAGGGTTCCTTTCCATGGGAAGTCCTGTGTCAGACACAACACAAAAGATTACTTTCGGGTTGTGATTTTTTAATGAGGAAACTCTGGCAATGATACGTTCTTTGTGATCACAAAACTAAAATATTTTGGTTTTCTCCTCCCAGGACATTTGGTAGGTCTGCTTTCTCATTTGCATCTTGCTCAAAAGGTAGTGCCACTACTGCTTACTGGTTTAAGCTATAAACAATTTCCCATATTGTGCCTCATATACATTCTTCACATTCCCTTCCCTGGCTATGAAGAGGAAGATTGATTTTCAATTCTTTCTCCCCATTTTTCAGATCACCTAACTTATAGAGTTGGCCCCACTTATATTCAATACCTGCTTCTGGAGTCTGCAGCTGAATGACACTTAGCACATTCATCTTTCGTGTACCATGGTAACGTCTCATCTCAAATAACTGAACTCCTTCAGAGGTGGATCCTGAAACCCATTACATTCTGTCCTCCCTCACTTCTAAAAAGCATTTTACAGTTCCCTTCCAGCCTTACCCTTCTTGCAAAAAACCAAGAAATTTTCATTATGACTGATGCCTTTGTATTAATCCGGTATTCTGAGTATCTTCCTAGTTTTGTTTTGTTTGTATTTTACAAGCACACTATTTTAAGCCATGACTATGTGCATCCTCCTTTGTGAAAGGGCGGAACCTTCATCTGTGGTAGTTTGTGACTGCCTAGAAATCAATAAAAGCATATTGAGGGCAATGGAAAAGTCCTTTGTGAATCTGAAAGACAATATAAGCTACTTATGCAGAACTGCAGATCATTACAAATTTTCCATGACTGGAAATACTGACTCATCATATTTGCAGAACAAGCTTTTTCACTATCCCTTCATCCTTCCTGTGTGATTATGTGAACATAAATGTCAACTATCAACTTCATTTGGATAAAATAGACTTGCATGTGTATTAAATTAAAAATAAATTCTGAACCTCAGTTTGCCTATGATGTATTACCCTGCCTAAATGCATGGTGATAAATCAAAGGACAAGGAAGAAAGAAATTTCAAAGGAAACAAAACAGAAGTGAAGTGAAAGTGCTGTCATACAGGAGAATGAAGTATTTTTTGAGGAAGGCTTCTGACTGTTTGGCAACGCGAGGTCTGGCAAACTGTATATTTCTCCACTCACGTTTAGACTCAGGGAGTGTCTGTCCCTTAAGGATGCAGGCTTGAAAGGGGGGGTGGCAGCAGATATGAAGAGGGGATCAGGAAATACTGACAGAGGGCAACGATACCTGCCAGCTGGGTTGGAAACCCATTTCCCCCAGCCAACTCTGAAGAGATGTCTGGAAACATGATAGAGCTGGTGGAGAGAGAGATACATGTAGTCCTTTATTGTTTTTATCCATTACTTTGCACACTATCTCCTTCTGGATAAATAAATAATGCCCTGTTCTGAAGAAGATATTTTTAATTCAGTTTGATCTATTTCTGACATGGGCTCCTGTAGTCAAGAACGAGAGGACATATTGGTACCAAATTAGCTTACTGGGGCATGACTCTAACAGACATCATAATCAGGATTATGAATAAAAAAAAATTAAACCAAATACATAAATCATCACAGAAAACAATAAACATTGATTATAAGACAGTATCTTTGTGGGCCATAAGAAGGTTAAAGTTGTGTCCCGGTTAACCTGCTAATAGAACAGTCCTAAATAGTCAGTAGCACGCGATTCAGATAAATATAACCATTACATAATTACTGTGCAATTATTCTTGTTTTCCAACAAAACTCTGCAGATATCCTCTATGAAATCATAAACTGTATTTAATTAAATAATATCTCAATGTCTAGAGAAAGATCTATGTGATGACTGCCTCTTTTCTTCCTGATGAAAATGCAAATGAAACCATTAATAGTTTATAAATGAGGCTTAACTAGAAGTGAACTAATGTGCGTCCTGCTTTAAGCTAAACAAAAGAAGAATTGTTCTATAAAATCCATTGATGTAAAATCCCCAACAAACTTCTATTTTGGAAATGTA
>NW_010405513.1:2241-3893 GCF_000710305.1 Buceros rhinoceros silvestris | reverse complement strand
AGAGAATTTCTTTATATCCTATTACGATGACACCTGAAAAAATTTAAAGAAGCTGATGATGACTTTTTTTCCCTGCCGAATCCTAAAGTTACGCAGTGAAATGAAAATGCTCGTATCACAACCCAAGCTTTTATTTCAGAAACAGAATGCAACAGGCTGTTGAATATTGCTGCAATGCAGAACCACATATTTAGATTCTATGCAGGAAAACTACTATTGCTGCAAGACCACGTGATGGAAAAAAAATTAAACACCTGTCTTTCCTGTAGCCTACAAAGTGAATCAAAATCCTAGAGTTTGCAGTTTGCTTAGTGTATTAACCTATGGACCTCAATATTGTAAAGTGAAAATATGGATCAGCTCCGACACTTCATTTTCATAGGACAAATAGAGTTTGGATTAAATATTTCTCATGAATCTGAGGGAAATCAATAGTGTTTACAGAACTAGTAAAGCTTACTTTGGATGCTGAATCTTAAACCTTTTGTTTATAAGTTCTTATCAGTAAAGCCTTTAAGGTAAGCTTTGTTGCTGGAGTTTTCATCTTGTCTCTGTGACTCTGATTGTGAATTTAACGAGACTTACGGTAAAAAAAGGCGGAACTGAAACTGGCTTAATGTGTTTTATAGATTTTCTGTCACCAAATTATTATTACTGGTCCCCTGTTGACACTCTTGCACAAAGGTGTCTTAAATGCAACTTCCAACCATTTGATTGAGATTTTTCTATAGCAAAGTGAAACCCCCAGGTAATTGTCAGTAACCTCCCCAGAATATCGAGAGAGTCTAAGAGACAAGGAAACACAAACATTCAATGATCTGAACTCAAAACAGATCTCACCTGCTCTGAGATAATCAAACACAACCCTGCAAGCACTTGCATGCGTAGACTGTATAGGAGGATTCGCATTAAATAATGATTTAATATTTAAGACAGATGGGTAATATACAAAGATAAGGGACATTATTAAAATTAAATTTTAGAGAGGAATCAGTGATTGATAGTATGGCATAAATAACAGAATTAAGCACATGTCTACTTTTCATAGTAGTAGGTGATTACTTTCTTTTTAAAGTTCTTCCTCTGAACCACTCACTTGGAAGGAAAAAAGAACATCGAAGTGAGAAATTACTTCATTTACATGCTTGCAGAACTTTTTCTCTGTATGGTGATAGTGCTATACACTGTAATCAATCACAAAAAAATCAAAGCTTAAACAATGACCTTATGGGTCACGCACACACTGAAAAATTGCAACATTCTTGGCATCTCTGTGAAACTGTGGTAGTTTACTTGATTCTGAACAGTGAGGTAGAACAACAGCAGATGTGTGTGTGGGGGGGTGTTTCTCTAAACTAATAATAGCCTTATAAGCTAATGGAGACAGATGTCCTTAAATATTATTTGAGAGACTTTGAGATTTTGAAGTAAGGATTTCAATATGATTTCCATTCAGGCTACCAGCAGTAGTTTACAACTCCGTGTTTTTACTGATAATGCCTTATATAGAGAGGCATGGGAGTGTAATTTATTCCAGAAGAATGTGGTCACTTTGTTGTCTGTGGATGATGTCCCACAGATATTTTGGTTTTGAACTTTAGCTTGTACTACTGCATTGCTTTTTTTCTTGCAATACCCTGATGACTTTCCCT
>NW_010405513.1:0-2131 GCF_000710305.1 Buceros rhinoceros silvestris | reverse complement strand
TACCTTGGAACAGAATGAGCTGCTCTATAGACACCTCCATTTTTTCTCATTGCTGAAACCCCCCCCCCCCAAAACAGGGCACGCTAGATACCTAATTTTTTAGGCAGTTACAATTAACTTGTTATCCACTGCCAAATCATGTTTTGATTAATTTTCTTCAGGATAGTTTTGCACTTTTGCACTTTCTGTAAAACACCTTGATCTCTGGTTAAGTCTGAACTATAAACAGCCTCTGGCACAGACCTGTACTGGCATTCCCAAACTGGATTCAACCCGCACCACTTTTTCCCTGTTGCTTTTTGTGGTCTTTTATTTTATTCCTTCTACGAACAAAGAAAAAGCAAAGACTACATTCGTTATGGTCGTGTGATTTCATGACGATGTGAAGGCAGGGAAACGGTGCAGACACGGGTGGGAAGCTAGCTAGCAAGCCAGAAAAAGTCCAGAGAGCAAGGCAGGAGTTGAGCAAAGGGTGTGATTCTGGTCCACCTGTGCCTCTGCTGGCAAGAAAGAGAAACTGGGCAGGAGGAGGAGAAGGGACAGGTGAAGGCAGGAAAACATCCTCTCTATTAGTATAGCCAAAGAAACCCATATGAGCATCCCCCAAAATCCTCAGTGACATCATGCTAGTATCAGCTGGCAGAAGACGTGGTAAATGTGATGGTCTTTTTGCCGCCATCTTTTCCCCAGCTTCTGAGGGATTAATTTGCAGAAAAATTTCAGTCTGTTCTGGAGGATCTGTCCTGAAATTTGAAGGTAGTTGTCCAGTTTTCGGGACTGTCTAGATGTCAATTATCTCGCTACTCTTAGGAAAGAGGTCACAGGTTTAATGTTTCAATAAGCAGATATGTCACTGAACTTCTACTAACATATATGAGAAAACAGAAAAAAAAAAACCCAGCTACCAGTAACATAAGATCTATCAACTGAGAGAGGTGTACTGGGAGAATACTTACACAATGTCTAAAGCTCTGTCTAAAGTGCATTCTTCAGCCTTCCCAGGTGGCATTCATGTAATCTAACTTCAGATATCTTTTAATTTTGCATAGCTGCAATGCACACGTCTGTGCTGAAGCTAGTCACCCTGGACTCCCCTTACAGTTAGAAAAGTATCACGGGTACATTGGGGCTTTTTTGTTTGAGTTGGTCCCTAAAAGCACACGACTCTCTTTGCTAATCACAGTTCACAACATCTGGAGAGGTCACGTGTGGAGATCTACAGCTGGCTAAACGAATCCTGAACCCGAATCGTCCTGAAATGCATCCTGCAATAATGCCATGGAAGGAAAGTACGCATCATGTTGTCAGCCAGCACTCAAACTTTGCTCAATGGACAGATCATAAAACGTTCCACGTTACTAAGAATTTATCAGAACAAGTTTCTTGGCATGCCTTTCCAAGGAAATAATGGACTTGCAAGAAAATATGTGTTTGTTGTCTTACTAGTGCACTTAACCGTCTTGTACATCACTTTACTGCAATGAAGGAAGTTCTCTGTCTATCAACCCATTTAACCTCTTTAACAGTTGTGTTCCAAAAAGCCAAGGTGAAAAGTATTTTCTCATCCTAACTACAGCTAGATCTACCCCTGTCATTTTGTAGGCTCTTTTTTTCTTTCCCCGGCTGTGCTCCAAAGACAGAGGCTCTGAGACAGAGCCTCCGTGAAGGCCGAGTGGCAGATATGAAATCACCTAGTTTGTAGCTGTAAACACATGGCGTGTGTAACGCTGACTACAGTGGGATGTGGCTCAAGGGGAAGCGTCACTGATTTAGGGTGTTCCCTCAGCAGGCTCTGCCAGCCAGTTAAAGGTAACTGCTTGCCGACGGAGAAAACTGAAAGGAGCCAAGCACCACCTTTCGTGATTTTTTCCCCCCCATCACTACTAAAAATCAGAGGAGCCATCCGAGGCATGGATATATAACTGCACCGGCTTAATTTGTAACAGCTCATTCTGTGAAATAATTAAAATGGACTTCCACAGTCAGAGGGGAAAACCAAGGTGCAAATGATTAATAATTCTTCAGTAAGAAAAAATATCCCAGTTTACTGATAGCTTCTGTGTGATTAATTAAGGCACTAGTTTGGAAAAAAACAGTAACTGTCCTGGTTTAACGCCACACCCATGCGCCG
>NW_010405512.1:10446-10868 GCF_000710305.1 Buceros rhinoceros silvestris | reverse complement strand
CACCGCAGCAAAACTCTGCAATGGAGGTGTCAGAGTCTAATCTAGGAAAAAGGTACCTTTAAAACAGCCCAAAGGAGGGAAATGTTCAAAATAATCAGCACGTCATCCTTCCGAACGCAAGCGAGGTACAAAAAGGGCTGCCCAGGGTCTGGTTCTGCTTAACCGGTGTCCACAAGGCGGAGGATGGAGCTTGGTGCATCAGGAGGTGACCCGGGCCGCCGGGGACTGTAAGTGTGCTGGAACAGAGCTGGGTGAACTGGAGCGATGGGAACGAAGAGCGTGAAACCCCCGAGTTGAGTGCGAGGTCCGAGCCTGCCCTGGTGAGACGTCGCCTTGGTGAGGAAACATCAGAGCCTGGCGCTGCGTGGTCCAGCCCCTGGGGCCGGCGCAACGCCAGCTTGACCCGGGTTCGGGTTCTGGGG
>NW_010405512.1:9951-10327 GCF_000710305.1 Buceros rhinoceros silvestris | reverse complement strand
CCGGGTGCGTGTTCGGGGGAGCCAGCTGGAAGCCCCCACCTGCGGGGCGGCAGCTTCGCCGGACTCGTCATCTCTCGAGGGTCAAACGCAAACTGCCCATATCCTCCAGGACAAGTGACCTTCCCCGCAGCCCAAAGCGGCTCTCCCACACTTCCCTCTGGTGGAGGTTGGGCCTTTGAGCATAGGGGCTTGGTGAGGAACCAGCCCCTCCAAGGAGGCTCAGGAGATGACGACGGGCTGGTGGGACCAAAGGGCTCAGAAGTTGCATCTGCCCAGTCCCCATCAGGCCAGAGACCAGTAACAGGGACAGCGGTGAGATCATAAAATCGCAGACTGGTTTGGGTTGAAGGGACCCTCAAAGCTACCCCAGTGCCAC
>NW_010405512.1:7804-9612 GCF_000710305.1 Buceros rhinoceros silvestris | reverse complement strand
ACAGCCCCTCCCCATCTTACCCTGGATCCCTCCTAGGAAGAGGGAGTTTTTTTGCTGCCCTCCAGCACAGCTGGGGAAGGCTCTTTCCTCCCACAGCCTGTAGGTGTAGGAGCATCCGAACACCCCCTGCACCTAAATCCAAGTGAAACAACAAGCCCTCGCAAGTTACCCGCTTGCTGCCAGGACAGCAGAGCAGGAGCTCGCAGGGCTTTTCCCCCAGATCAAAAAGGGCGGCGGACAGATCGTATCCACCACCGTCCTCACCTCCTCTCGGTGCAGGAAACAAACCCCTCTGCCCCAGCACCGCTCCTCCATGCCGCAGAGGCCGAGGGTGACATCACTTCCAAGCTCCTGCCTGAGGTACCAACCTGGGAGAGCCCACGGCGAGCGCGGGGCGGACAGAGACACAAACGTGACCGGGTTTCGTTTTCTTTCCTTTTAATAGAAACGTTCTGGAGTCACCCAGGAGAAGGATGGGCCTATAGGGAATGTCTCTTGGAATAAAACAGTGTGATGCGCTTCGGGAATGATGTGCGAGGTTAAAACGTCCCAAGCAGGCTCAGCTCAGGACTTTCTGGATTCTTGGGTCTTCTGGATTTCCTGTAAAGGCCCAGAAACCAAGTGAGCCTCCGCCTCTCTGGGAATCGCTCTGGTTCCACAGCTCTGGAGACCTCCTGAGCCCGGCTCAAGCAGACCAAGCTCGAAGTTTACACACGAGTCTTTAGCGACAAGACAAGGTTTGACTTGGAGACTCCTCAAAAAGAGCACAACCCTTCCATACGACCCAGGGACGTGCGTTTGTTCTACCCCCACCCCAGTACTGCGCTGGATCCGATTCCCCGCTCGATCCATCATCGTTCATACACGATCTCTGCTCAACTGCATCCCTGAGCAGCTCATACGAGATCAAGAGTGGGCATGAGGTCACGCTTCTGCAGCCACCTACAGACAGACTCACCTCCAGGAGCACCTCCTTCAGCTCCGAATAGGCCTGCTCTAAGTCATCGTTAATAATGACCAGGTCGAAGAGGCCGGGCTCCTTACCTGGGGCAGAAGAGGACAGGAGTTAGAGAACGTGTTTCTTCCCCGTGTCATCTCTTGCACGTGACCCGAGTCCCTGCAGCATTTTTAATATTATTATTTCAGCCATTAATGTGCTGCCCTGGGGTCACACCAACCCCCGGCAACGCTCCAGGCTGGGGCAAGAGCAGCTGGAAACTGCCTGGGAAAAAGGCCCTGGGGGTGTTGGTGACAGCGGCTGGACCAATTGCCGGGTCCTGCACTTGGGCCACAATAACCCCCTGCAGCATTACAGGCTTGGGGAGGAGTGGCTGGAAAGCTGCACAGTGGAAAGGGACCTGGGGGTGCTGGTTGACAGCCGACTGAACATGAGCCAGCAGAGTGCCCAAGCAGCCAAGAAAGCCAACGGCATCCTGGCATGTATCAGGAACGGTGTGGCCAGCAGGACCAGGGCAGGGATTGTCCACCTGTACTGGGGACACTGGGAAGGCCACACCTGGAATCATGGGTCCAGTTTGGGCTTGGAGCAAAGGAGGCTCCGAGGAGACCTTCTGGCTCTCGACACCTCCCCAACAGGAGGTTGGAGCGAGGTGGGGGTTGGTCTCTTCACCCCAAGAACAAGCGACAGACAAGAGGAAACAGACTCAAGTTGCTCAAGAGGAGGTTGAAGTTGGATATTAGGAAGAATTTCTATACAGAGAGGGTTGTGCAGGGCTGTCGCAGGCTGCCCAGGGCGGTGCTGGAGTCCCCATCCCTGGAGGGGTTTCCTAGCCGTGTGGAGGTGCTGC
>NW_010405512.1:7060-7762 GCF_000710305.1 Buceros rhinoceros silvestris | reverse complement strand
GGCTGTCGCAGGCTGCCCCGGGCGGTGCTGGAGTCCCCATCCCTGGAGGGGTTTCCTAGCCGTGTGGAGGTGCTGCTGAGGGCCAGGGGGGACCTGGCAGTGCAGGGGAACGGGGGACTCAATGATCTTAAAAGTCTTTTCCAACTAAAACAATTCTGAGCTGTGTGATTCCACCATGTGAAATCAACCATGGGATGCTTAGACCAAACCGGGCTCGTGTCCAAGCCCTGCCAGCGCTCCTTGGAGAGCACAAGTCAGACCTTCACGCAAAGACCAGCTCCTCAGTCACCAGCACATCCCCTCCCCCTGCGTGCACCCCCTGCACTTACTAAGTTCCAAATCTACACGGGCCGCAGCCAAACGCTTCTGTAAACTTTCTTCTGTCTCGGTCTTCCGGTCACGTAGTCTTTTTTCCTAAGTCCCAACGACAAACATGTTAAAGAAACGTGTGTTCCGAAGCACCACCTACCCCTGCGCCAGTGCTGCTGCCCGCCGGACCGTGAGAGAACCCTCTGCAAAGGGCGAGGAGCCGCATTTACAGCCAAGCTGGGCTGGGCTCACGGTGCCCTACCCAGAGCTCAGCTTCCCAGGCCCTTTCTCCCCGCTCTGACACCTGGTGCTGTTGGCTTCCTCCACCACAAACCCACTGAGGAACCAGACTGCCTGACCTGAGAGCAAGGGGCAGGGCCGGGAGTCGTGGCC
>NW_010405512.1:4426-6971 GCF_000710305.1 Buceros rhinoceros silvestris | reverse complement strand
GGCGTGTAGTCCCCGCCCCGGCCACAACCCTCTCGGAGCCACGACGGTGACTCCACGCCCACGAGAGGCAGCTGCCATCGTTGTTACGCAGGGCCCAGGCGGCCACAGCGGGACAGGATTGCTGCTGCTGCAGAGAACCAGCCTCTCTCGGTTTAACTTTAACTGCTGGGGGCAAATCTCAGCACAAAAATCTTCTCTCCCTGGTGTTAAGCACCTCTTACTGCCGTTAAAAGCCGGCCACGCTGCAACGGAGTCTACGGCCCAAGGCAGGCAAAGACATCACGGCGTGGGAGCTACAGCAGGGACTCAAAACCCAAGAGCAGAGGAAAATGTGTCCTGGGGAGCCCGAGGTTGGGGAGCTGGAGGTAACGGTGTGCTCGGGACCGGCTTTCCCCAGCTACTCTACAGCCCTGAAGAACACCGGGCTGAATCGCGGAGCGGGGAGCGCCCGTGGCTCCAGAGCACGGCACCGACTACCTCTAACTGCCTGCAGGCAAAGGAAGGCGGTCGCTCACCAAGACATCGATGGACGGCGGCTGCACGGAGATGTAGATGGGGTTCAGCTCTGTCCTCTTGATGTTCTTCACGCCCTGGATGTCGATGTCGAGGACGCAGATCTGGTTCTGGGCCTGAACAGCCTGCACTGCGCGTTTACTGGGGGACAGAGCAGAGAGGGGACGGGTCAGAGCCTCCAGCTAGAGCAGAGGAGGGGTGGCATGTCCCCCTCCAGCAGCTCTTCACCTCACAGGGCTCCCCTGTGCCCCAGTTGTGGCAGGAAAGAAGGAAGAGCCTGCTCTGCTCTTGCTGAACAGTTTCTCTTTCCCCAGGCGCCCTCTGGGGTGGAGCAGGGCCCTGTCCCCTGCTAGAGACGCTGGCAAAACCACAGCTGGAGGTGTGGGAACGGATAATGTGACACTATCCCCCGAGCAGCCGCGTGCCACAGGTACAGTCCGTGAGGCTCCTGCCTTTGACAGACACAGGAACAACCTCCACCAAAGAGCTTCCCTTCTCCCAAGACCCACCATTTCTGTACCCTGGCCCTCTTTGGGCCTCACCTTGTCACCCTGTGCCACCAGGTTTGCTCCCTGACGCCTTCTGCTGAAACCAGACTCCCTGAAGCAAACGTTCCTGTGTTCTCCTTCACAGGGGACACAGCTCCAGCAAAACAGGGTTTGGCACCCCCAGCTCTCGCAGCCCCCTCCAGGTTGCACCAGCTGGAGAAGACAGCTCCGCATTCCTCCCTGTTCACCAGCACGGGGTGCTAGCACCCATGGGTGTCATGCAGCAGCTGCTCAGGGCCACCTCGCTGCTGGTGGCAGGGCGTGAGCAGAGGAAGATGTGACAGCACAGAGAGTCCTGAACCCACACAGGTACCACAGCTACAGGAGAGCCCACTGCAAACACAGCCGGAGTGGACAGGGGCAGCACGAGCAGAAGGTGTTTCTTGGAGGAGATGGAGGCGGCTGGTGATGTTCCTCCTAACCTGGAAGTCCCACAGCAGGTCACAAAGCCCCAACAGGAAGGAGAAAGCTGAAGTGAGAGCCTAGATCTGAGCCCTGTCCACTGCAAAGCAACAGAAGGTCCCCCAACCAGCTCGATTTGCCACGAGAAAGCTACAGGTATCACCAGATATCAACCAGCTCCTGCTACAACTGATCTACAAAGAGCTAGCAGCTCTCAGAGCCCCGAGAGAGAGACCCCTCACCCTGAGGGTGAGGCACTCCGATTTCAGCCTGAGGGGACCAAAGACGAAAAGCTGCAGGAGAAAAGGCAGAAAAGTTGATTTTGGTTGGAGTATCCAATTGCTGGTGATTTCAAGGGAATTGGCAGGGGAGGGAACTCTTCTCGGCAACCGCCCTGCGGAAAAGGCACCGAAACCGAATCCACCGCTGTCTCAGGCAGAGGGCAGCCGCCTCCTCCTCGCCGGGGTCAGCCAGATTAAGCAGGACACCCGCCAAGGGCAGCAGCCCGTCCTACGCAGGGATTAAGGAGCCTGAACTCGGTTTCTCCTCGGTGCTGGGTATTTGGAAGATGAGCTGTCAGGTTTGGTTTCTCTTGCCAAAGCAGCGACACTGGAAGCATCGAGGCCAGGGCAGGGGACCGCGATCCTCCACGAGACTCACTGGTTAAAACAGCTACGTCATGAAACGCAACATCAGCAGCTGTTCCTTCGGGGCTGAGCAGCTACAGCGCTTTGGGCCTGGGGGCCATAAGCATTTAACTTCCCTCCTCTGCTCTAACACCACAATTTTCTCGCGGTCTTTATAAAATACATCTGACTTCTAATGCCACGGAAGCTCTGGGGTGTAGTGATCCTCGGCCCCCAGGCCGAGGGCAATGCTGCTTGAAAAGCCACCAAACTCCTGAACCCCAGGCAAGGGGACCGTGAGGTTTAGCTACTTGTAGCGTCCACTTGACCAGAGCAGCACAGGACACACGCTGTGCCCGGTGATGGGCTCCCCAGTTCAAGAAAGGCAAGAGCTCCTGGAGAGAGTCCAGTGGAGACTATGAGGATGAGGAGGGGCTGGAGCATCTCTGTGCCCAG
>NW_010405512.1:2771-4350 GCF_000710305.1 Buceros rhinoceros silvestris | reverse complement strand
GAGGAGGCGCTGGAGCCTCTCTGTGCCCAGGAGAGGCTGGGAGCCCTGGGGCTGTTCAGCTGGAGAGGAGAAGGCTGAGAGCGGATCTCATCAATGTGATCAGTAGCTAAAGGGGGGGTCAGCAGGAGGGGCCAGACTCTGCCCAGTGGTGCCCAGCGACAGGACAAGGGGCAACGGGCACAACTGGAACCCAGGAACTTCCACCTCAACATAAGGAGAAACTTCTTGACTCTGAGGGTGGCAGAGCCCGGGCTGCCCAGAGAGGTGGTGGAGTCTCCTGCTCTGGAGAGATCCTGCTCCTGTGGGCACCCTGCTCTAGCAGGGGGCTCGACTGGATGATCCCCAGGGGTCCCTGCCAAGCCCCCCAGCCTGGTTCCGTGCTGTTTTTTTCACGACACCATTTCTGCTCCTGAATCCACCACAGTCAGTCCCTGAGGTCACGCAGGGATAAGAACAGCAAGCCTCCATCCTGCCCACCTCTCTGCAAGCACTTGCACAAACAACATGCAGGAGCACAAATATTCTGAAAATCCCCCCCGTGCCGGAGACGTGTTAAACGTAGGAACAACTTCAGCAGCTCTCGGACACTGGAGGCTGTAGAGAGTCTCACGCCGCTTCGATGATGCAATCGCGACGAGCCCGCTCTCTGCAGCAGGAGTTATTTTACCACCTGAACAGGGCCGGTAAGGACCCTGCTACAAAATTAAAACCTCGCTCATGGCAAGAACCTGCGTGTTTGGGGGAGAGCTCCAATACTTTTTTGCTTCCCCATCCTCTGGCTCCCGGCACCGCAGGGGTTCTGAACCGCCTACCTCGTCCCGTACATATTTCCGGAGAACTCCGCGTGCTCGATGAATTCCCCGGCGTCGATGTCTTTCTGCATTTTCTCTCTGGTCACGAAGTGGTAATCTGGGGGGGAAAAGGAGTAAAAGCAGTCAGAAATCAATGGCTTTCAAGGTCAAGTTCATGGTCAAAACGACACCTGTGGGAGAGGCACCTGAAAATTCGCTTTGGACAGCACCGGCAGCCTGTCACTACTTCCTAGTGCCTGGATCCAGCACCCCCTCTTCACACCGACCACCCAGACACCTGCTCAAAATGTTCTGCAGGTGCCTGTGTGGCCAAAAACGCTGCTGCACCCCCTTTTTCATACCCTTTTCCCCCCTTCTGGTGCAGTGGGCTTTTCCCCCCGCTCCCCGTGGGCAGCGGGACTGCCAAGGCCCCACTAGAATGGAAGGAGAGAGACGGAGATAAAAGGGAACATCTTAAGCCTCGGCCAGCGAGTCACGGAGATGGTGTCTAGGAAAGAAAACCGCCAGCGCACACTCTGCCACCGTTCATATTTCGCTGCGTTAAACTGTGGGTTTGTTCTGCCGCGTCCATCCCCCTTCTCCCCAAAGAGCATCACATGCTGTAGACCAGCAGGAAACAGCCACGGTCTCAGTGCTACAGAATCATTCAGGGTGGAAAAGCCCTTTCAGCTCCTCCAGTGCTCCCCCAGCACTGCCAGGTCCCCCCTGACCCCTGGCCCTCAGCAGCACCTCCACACGGCTGGGAAACCCATCCAACCCAGGGGGCA
>NW_010405512.1:319-2740 GCF_000710305.1 Buceros rhinoceros silvestris | reverse complement strand
AACCCCCCCCAGCCACGGGGACTCCCCCACTGCCCTGGGCAGCCTGCGACAGCCCTGCACAGCCCCAGCGGGGAAGAGATTCTGCCTCAGGGACAACCTCAACCTCCCCTGACACAACTGGAGGACGGTTCCTCTTGTCCTGGCACTTGTTCCTGGGGAGCAGAGACCGACCCCCACCTCGCTGCACCCTCCCGTCAGGGAGTTGTCAGAGCCAGAAGGTCTCCCCGGAGCCTCCTTTGCTCCAGGCTCAACCCCACCATGTCCCTCAGCCGCTCCTCAGCGCATTGTGCTCCAGACCCTGCACCAGCTCCGCTGCCCTTCTCTGGACACGCTCCAGCCCCTCCGTGTCCTCCTGGCAGTGAGGGGCCAAAACTGAACCCATGATTCGAGGTGTGCCCCCAGTCCAGGGGGACCATCCCTGCCCTGCTCCTGCTGGCCACACCAGTGCTGGGACAAGCCAGGATGCCCTTGGCCTTCTTGGCCACCTGGGCACCCTGCTGGATCAGAGGAATCATTTGCTGAGTCCAGGCCCACACTCACCTTTGCCATTTACTTCTCCGGGTCTTGGCTGCCTCGTGGTATCTGTGAGGAAAAACCAGCCTCGTCAACGTTAACACCAGCGCACACGGGCAGAGCATTAACCCCATCGTGCAGCAAACCGATCCCCTGCCTAAAATGATCAAAGCTGCTGGGATCAGGCAGTGCCACACACTGGCCTTTACTCGGAGGGTCCTAAATAATCCCAGAGCAATAAACTACGAATGTTGACTGATGGGGAAAACATTTGGATTGAGCTGAGAGATGCAGCTGAATCAAGAACGTAGGATGAAAGACAGAGAAGGGAGGATAATTTTAAGGTTTTTTTCCATCTCCAGCAGCATTACATGTTTAAACAGCCAGTGTTTGCCCTTCCATGGTCAAACGAACCCGGAGCTCTCTCAGTGTCGTACACGAAGTCCACGAGCCACGACAGCCGTGGCAGGAGGAGGAATGGACGCAGGCGACGGGGCGTCACAAAACTCTTTCATTTTAAATCAGAGAGTCTGATGTGCAGCCCCCGGGCTGTTAAAATCCCCATCAGCTCCTGCAGGGGTGTGGGGATGGAAAGAATTCTGAGGCAGAGAGGGGGGAATTTTGTAACTTTCAGAGTCAAGAATCACCTGTCAACACCTTCCCACCTCTCTGGCGAGGAGCCACCAGAGCTGGGAAGGCGCTAGTCCACAGAAATCATAGACTTGCCACCCAACACCATCTGTAAAAGTCACTCTGGCTTATTTAACAACCCCAAAGAGGCCACAAGCAGAGCAGGACACAGCCTGAAGCCACGGAAGAACCTTGTTTGGGGCATAAACATGGCTACGGGAGCAGGCTCTGGGCCAGCGGCCCTGAGCTCCTCCACCGCCCTTCCCCAAGACACGCAGGTACTCACGGGAGACGCTGAATCCGAAGATGTTCTCGTAATCTTTAAGCAATTTCTTTAACAAAGTGCTTTTCCCTGCACCCGACGGGCCACTCAGCACCACTGGTCTCGGTCCCTGCATGGCTACAGAGACAGAAAAACGCGTGGCTGGTTAGAAACACCCACGAAAATACACGGCTACGGATTCCCAGGCTGCCCAGCCCCACAAAAGAGCGTCTGTCCTTTACCCTCAGTTCTGCAGGCAAATCTGGAATGAAAAATCACAAGCCAGGAGCTGACAGGAGCAACGAGGAGCGCAGGAAATAGCGGGGGAATTCAAAGAACTATTAAATCAGCAAACTGGCTGCAAACAGCAAGAGCTGCCGCCCCCGTCCCGCTGCAAAAGGTGCAGGGACACAAACGTGCCTGGGGGTTTACTCCCCTCTTTCCTCGAGGGCTAAACTCTAGCTCCAGGCGTCCCGTGGCAAGAGAGAGGGGTTTGGTTCTTGGGACAGGAAGAAAAAGGCAGCCTGGGGCCACGCAGACCTTTCTGCAGTTGTTTCTTCGGCCTGAAAGAAAAAAAAACACAAAACCCAGGTGTTTTCATGTGCCTGCCTCTCTGGGGAGGAAGAAAGGTTAATTACCAGCCTGATAATTAATTACCTTCATTCACTGCGAATAAAGAAGAAAACCCTGTACGGCAGCGCACGGGGTGCCGCTGGGGACCCTCATCCACCAGCAGCTCCTAAAGCAGAGGTGACGAGAACACAGCCCAAAGACGCCCGTTCGTCACCCAGGTGTTTTCATGTGCCTGCCTCTCTGGGGAGGAAGAAAGGTTAATTACCAGCCTGATAATTAATTACCTTCATTCACTGCGAATAAAGAAGAAAACCCTGTACGGCAGCGCACGGGGTGCCGCTGGGGACCCTCATCCACCAGCAGCTCCTAAAGCAGAGGTGACGAGAACACAGCCCAAAGACGCCCGTTCGTCCTGCTCCAGCCCCAGCCCCCGTCTGCCAGCA
>NW_010405512.1:0-215 GCF_000710305.1 Buceros rhinoceros silvestris | reverse complement strand
CCTGGCGCCAGCCCGAGCCCCCTTCTGCCAGCAGTAACCCCTGGCCGTGCCTTTTCTCAGCCTCCTCGGCTGCGTGGGACCTCAGGAGCCCCCAGCCCGCAGCCAGCCTAACGCCTTTCCGTTTTAAACCGGATCGCAGCAATGTCACCCCGACCTTACAAAGCACTTTGCCCAACGCTGCCTCTTACAGAAGCGGCGGTGGCGGGTGGTGCGGG
>NW_010405511.1:43796-44008 GCF_000710305.1 Buceros rhinoceros silvestris | reverse complement strand
CAGTGAGGCCGGGGGCGGGGAGCGGGTTGTGTGCGGGGTGGGGAGTGCCTTGTCCTCGGGGGAACGACATGTGCCGGTTCCGCGTGGGAGGGGTGACCCTGACCGGCGGTTCGGTTGCCGTGTCCCTGTGCCCGGTGGGGGCGAGGAAATAAGACGACGGGTTCCCAGTGCCTGGGGACGGAGTTAGGGGAGGCGGGGGAGTCGTGCCGGCG
>NW_010405511.1:27532-43521 GCF_000710305.1 Buceros rhinoceros silvestris | reverse complement strand
GGGTCGGCTCGTAGCCGTCGCCCCCGGGCTGAGCTATGCTGAGAAGCCACCCCAGGCCTGGCCGGAGGAGGGTAGTGGACGGCACCGTCGGTGTCGGGCGACCGCCTCTGTGTCACTCCAGACCTGCTGAGCTCAAGGTGGGATTTGTCGGGGTTGTCTTCTCCCGTTTAAAGCGCTTGCCGGCTTCCTCTTGTTTCTGTGAGCATCGGACATCTCGGCGGTGCCAAACCAGTGTGGACTGTTTGTAGTATCAACGCGATGTTACTTACTTAGCAAATATTTATGTTTAATTTTATGCTGCTGAAGGCTGTACCAGCATTTCGGAGTTAAATCTTCATGTAGGATATTCCATGGGTAATTTGGAAGACTTCTGTATTTTGCTGAGAACATGTTTGAATTTAGAAGGGTCAGGTTTTAAGTTTACTCTAGTTGCTCTGTCTAATTTCCGTGTTTATTTTCCACAGTATGGGTGGGATCACTCAGTTCACAAAAGGAAAAGACTGCCCCCGGTGAAAAGGTCTCTGGTGTACTACCTGAAAGGTAGAGAGGTCAGGATGCAGAATGAGTCCAGCTATCACCGCTTGTTGCATGGATATGCAGCCCAGCAGCTTCCCAGCCTCCTGAAGGAGAGAGAATTTCACCTCGGAACCCTTAATAAGGTGTTTGCTTCCCAATGGCTGAACCACCGACAAGTCGTGTGTGGGACAAAGTGCAACACAGTGAGTGCCACCTCTGCGTTTCATTTTCCTCTGTTAATTATTCCACCCTCACCCCCAAATGATGTTTACCATAATCAAAGTGTGTAGACTGCCAAGGAAAACATTAGGAAGTAATTAGGAGCAGAGTCAAAATCAAGCAGATTAATTTTGAATGAACTCGATGCTTAACGATGATGACCCATTCTCATCTGAAAATGTGGCAGTGGGCAGGCAGCTGCAAACCCGAACGCCGGGTTTGTGCCTCAATGCAGCATATGTCTAATCCACACAGAGCGATTTACATCTGTTTGCGGAGATGGAGGGCAGCAGTGGGGGCAGATCTTTCTTCTTGTCCTGCAAATGGAAGGTCAATGGATAGCACTAGCTTTGCTGAAGGATCGCTGTCAGATTGCTTATGGTAGAAGTTCCTAGTAAGACTTTTTTGTTACAGTTGTATGGTTTGGTTTTATGTACGATTCTGTGCTGATGATTTTGATATTGCCAAAAAACTAAAAACTGTGGTTAAACACCAGTAAGAGTGCTAGAAGTGTAGTTAGGAGTAACTAGAAGTGTTCAAAGCTTGAGGAATAAATTTCAGGTCTTCAGGATTATCCTTTGCTTGTTGATTTTCCTTGGTGATTTTGGTGATTTTTTACTCTAGATCTGTTTCCAGTATTCAGATAATTTCTCTCATTTATGTACCTTTAGATGCTTCAGCAAAAACGGAAACCTCTTGATGCTCTGAAAGTGATGCTTTGGATTTGAAATGTTATAGGGTAATACTAAAATTATGTCCTCTGTGATTAATAAGTGGAGGAAATAGATACTTTAGGTAATGTTCTCTCTGCTGGAGTTAGTTGCTGAACCTCATTGGCCGAGGTTGCAGTTTAACATATGAAGGTCTGATGGAGTTAGAACAAAATCTGACATCTTTGCAAGTTGGTCAGTGCCACAGGAGTGAATTGAGCCTTGTAAAAGATGTCTAGATCAAGCAGCTCTTAAACCTTCATGCATATCAGCTGATGTGGTTGTTCTTTCGCCTTAAGGTTTTTTGTGCAGAAGCTGTGCTCAGGGGCCTGCCTTGCAAAGGACAGTGGTTTGGGTTTTGTTTTCATTTGAGATGTTCAGTTAGTTCATAGTTAGGCAGAGAGAGGCCTTCATGCAGGAGCTCTTAGTTCCACCGCTGCTGCAGCGAAGATAAATGAGCAAGTGTGTTGTTAATGCAACCTTGCAGAAAATTGTTTGGGACCAAACAATCGCAGAACTGAAGAGGGATTCAGTCATATTGTTGTTCCCACTGCATCGCTGCAATGAAGTGTGAGCTTCCACATCTAGACCTAACATTGCAGATGCACTTCACTTTTTATTAAACAGAATACAACGAATACCAAAGAAGTTGCTTCAGCATTGTGAAAAATTGTATATGAGTTATGAATACTGTAATAACTTTACCTTGCTTGGTTTGTGTTCACATTTGAACAAATAGAGGGTCAAACTCTACACTCTAATTACGAGATTTTTCCCTCTCATCTGCTGACTAAGTGACCTAACAAAGAAGAATTCCTTTGCCGATTCTCATTCACTGAAGTTGTGGCATTTAAGTTGGAAGTAAATCTAAAACAACTTGGTTGGCTTTAATGCAGTTTGCATTGGAGTTGCACTTAATTAAAGCTAATGCAACAGAAAAATATAAACCATAGCAGTTATTTTAATCAAAGCCTGAATGTGGCATTGAGAGCTTTTAGCATTTAATTTATAAATTGCCCCTGGCCACACTGTGCCAGGAGGATTCACTGTTTTTAATAACAAACCAAAAAGTACACTATTGTCATAGAGGTGTAGGTTTGCTTTTAGTCACTTGACAGTACTAGTCACTATGAACACTGAAGAGAATGAAGAGCACTCTGTCAATTGCTCATTTTTAATGAGGATTATAACCTGTTTAATTATTTGGGGTAACTTTTTATCCTTAAAATTATCCCTGGATATCTTTGCAGATATACAATAACTTTGTTCTCCTGTGGATCCTCGTGCTCACCACTGACAAGCTGTAAATAAAATTTTGTGCGTGCTTTTTTCTGACAAATTTAGAACTATGGAACCTGTAGAAGCATTCACGTGTGTGTGGGGAAAAAGAAAAGTCAAATGCAGTCACCTGGGCTTTCTGAGGCAGGATGTTTGCAAGAATCTCCTTCATCTTGCTTCTTACTGTTTTCAAATTCAAATGAACGAGTAGACAAAACTGAGAGGTGCGGATGCTTAGGGTGTGTCACCACAGCATCTAAATACTGAAACTGAGAAGTCCCAGAAGAACGTACAGTCCAAGCTTCTTCAAGAAACCTTGAGATTTTTGTAGGAGGTGACCTTATGGCAAACAGTGAACACGAGATTGCTGAAGTTTTCTTTAGGGTTTTTTCAGGAAATGATAATGAATAAAGCAGCTTCTAAAAAGACATTCCAATAATCATTTTGCAGCTTCTTTTGTTCTCTTAGTGCTGTGTATGTTTAGCACATATTATTTTGCTAGTTGATGAGTTAAGGATGAAAAAATAGATGATCTGTAGAGAATTCCTTAAGTACAAACTTACTAGTTTGCAGTTGCTTGAGAATATAATGCCTTGAATGTAATATTTTTCTTGCCTTTTTTCTCTTTCCAGGCAGGCTCAGTAGGTCTATTTGTGTTTAAAAACTTCTTTATCAAATGCTCTCTTCTTGTTTCTCACAAGGCTTTGCCGCGGCAGGAGTGGGGTGGTTTCTGAAAGCTAGCATGAACCTTTTCTCTCTGTCTTAAGATCCTTGTGTTGCCTTGAATGCCCTGCTGTAAATCACCAACTTTTATTTCTTCTTAGAGACTTCTAATTTGTTCAAGAGATCCCTTGTCTGTTCTGTGCATCTCATACCATTACAAATTAGTCTTGAGGTCCTGGGGTTGTAGTGGTGACCACAGTCACTCTTCCACTGGTGAACATGGGCTCTCTATGGGGAAAATTATTTCCACTTGCTTTGCAAGTTAACTTATTTTTTGGCTTTGAATGATCAAGAAGGCTGCTTGTTGCTCATCCCAGGGAGGAAGGGAGGGAGGAGTCATGCTCCACTGAGGTGACAAACTCAATATAAATAAACCTGTGATGCCTGTGATTGACACCGCCATTCACCTTTCTTTCAGTGGCTTGTGAGTAAACAGCCAGGTATTGTCTGGAGAGTATTTGATTGTCTGTCTGCGGAGACTGGTAGTTTCTGTGCCAGGTATGGTGTGGGTGGTAGAGCTGCCCTTTAGCAGGTGATGTCTCTCACTTCTACATCCTTTGCCATCTGCCGACATGTGTTAACTGTCTGCCAGCCTCCTGAAATTAAATGCGCAGGGCAAGACGTAAATGAAAACTGAGAAATGTGATTTTGGCAGTGAACAAGTTCAGTGACATCAAAGTGCATGCCCACTAGCTAGTGCTTCAGAGTTTCTTAGCGAGAGACTCTGAATTCAGTTAGCTTGCTGCCTGCTTTTACTGCTGCCTGCTTCTCAGATGGTTTCTGTATGTTTTGAGTTCTTTATCTTTGGACCCTTTCAAGGACAATGTGTAAGGCCATTACCCAGTTGCACCACCTGTGCCACAAAACCTGTGGGTAGGTTTTTTGCTAAGATTAGTGCTTGTTCTGATCTTCACTGGAAAGGAGAAGTGCCAGTTTGATAGCCCAGTCTTTTTAAAAGAGTCCATGTTTCTTCGGGGCTTGGCATGTATTAGTAAATCTGTATTGCTTCAAAATGGAAGAACCTTATGCCAAGTGTTTTATGAACATGGAAACAAGATGTTTACACTCTGAATAAAAGGCAAGACTGAGAATTGGGAAAAATCAAACAGTACCACTCAGTGTGATAGCAATGGTATTGATGTAATGACACTGTAAGCATTGTCTTGCTTTTGTTGTTTTGTTAGCAGAAAACGAATTTCAAGAGGAACAATGATGTCATTTTCCAGCTTGAATGAGGGTGAAATTTTGTGACCAGCTTCAGCTGGTCTGGAGTTGCGCTGCTGCAGAAGGGGATGTTCCCACCTGCTCGTTCTTGCTGGCACTGATGTGCTTATGGCTCTGGAGTCAGCTGGATCAGCTTCTTGCTTTGTGTTTTCTAGGGCTAGTTTTCACCAAAGATACGATCCACCTGAGCACTCGTTACTGCCGCAAGGGTGGTGATATTGGGTGGATGAGGAAAAAGCACAGGGATACTCAATGCAATTAAAGGCAATTGTGAAACTTCATCAGCTTCATATTGATTCTCTCTTGGTGACTCTGGGTTTTTGGAAGGCAAAGTGTTTATCTTGTGTTTCTTTCAAATGTTAGAATGAATGGCAAGAATGTGCCTGTGATTTTTGAAAGTATGTCAAGAGTGGGGCACAGAGCATATGGTGATGAGTACTTTTTGCATGAATAATAAGGCTCTGTTGTGCAAGTTCTTTTAAATCTATGTCCATCCTGCTTGTGTGGGTGGCTCACGGTGGCACTGTTTGGTTTTGTTCCTACTGATTTTTATGATCTGCTAAAGAATAGGGCTGCTTGTTTTATCTGCTGTTCTGTGTGCAAGGGCAGCAGCGAAGGACGCAAGAGATTCTATGTACTGGCTTGAAATGCCATTTCATGGCCTGATTTTTAGTCTTGCCCTATAAAGTCAGTGCTTTCAGTTAAAGATGCATGGGCAGGGCATTTATATTTAATGAACTGGTAGCTTTGTGGGGTTTTTTCCCCTGAAACTGTTGTCTCTGAAAGGCAGGTCAAAAAATGGAAGTGGACTTGATGGAAGAGCCTGGCAAACCATTCTGCTCTCAGTATTGTGTATAAGAGAAGGATGGATTTTGCAGTTCAGACTCTGGTTCTCAGATGCTCTATTCCCCGCCACAATCTTTACTTTGGGCAACTTGATTAATGAAGTCAATGAAGTGGGGCAGTTTCTTAATAAACCTGGTTGTAAGCAGTTTGAGAAGAGGACAGACACATAGTAATTGTATGGGAGTCATTTGCTGAAGTGACGACTTAACCACTTACGCAAAGCGAAAAAAGCATACAGCTAGTAATCCCATGGGCTGTGAAAAACAGAGCCAGATCGTGAAGATTCGTGGCTATGACAACTGAAGTACCTAGCCATGCCTGTCTGCCTTGATCCTTGAGTGGTAGCACTGTTGCAAGCTGTACATCTGAAATGCTTGAAAAAAAACGAGAGAAGGATGGAAGATGGATTTCTGTCTGTCATGTCATGCAGCCTATTTCCTTGTTAGAACAAGGTTGTCCTGCAGTAAGAACAAGGTAGCTGAGTCTGTCCTGTTTCTCACAGACGAAGTGTGGTTCTTGGTGTTCTGGCAGATGGCCAGAGCAATCCTGGCTTGCTTAGTCCTGGATATTAAGTTATTAGGCATGCTAACGGCTGGCATGCATACGTTTTACTGGCAGGAGGAACTGAATTATGTGCAAAGCTTAAAATCATATTCACAGGTCACTGTTTGGAGGTTGGTGCAGGTTTACTGCATCCAGGAAAAGTTTTGGGGGCTGGCTGATTTTTTATTTCTCTATAATGAGTAGCGGAAAAAGAAGTCCTTATTCTGAGATAAAGGGAAAAAAATAATGTGTAGTTCAGCTAACAGGACTTGGTCAAGACTCTTCGAGTCCGGACTGTTCTGGAGAGACTTGCAGATGTACTTACTTCAAGAGTAGCGATGGTAGCGGTTTGCTTGGAAGTAGGCCAATAAGCCAATTTCTGTATTTTCTTCAGAGGTATGTCATTGTATGCTGCAGTTTTGGCTGTACTTGTTTAAAAGCAGTCAGATATTTTGTACTTTATTTACTGTAGTATCTTTAAAACTCTTTCAAAGGTTTTCAAACTTTCTGCATTCTTAGCTGGGTGCCTACCTCCTTTCTTAATATTTCTCCCTTACTGGCTTTAGAAGTGTCTAACAATGGTTTGGCTTCTCTTAGCTTCTGTTTGCTGGATTTACAGGGAAGATTTCTTGGCAGTCATTTTGCAAGTCTGAGCTTCTGGCTTCCTGTCTTCCTCCAGGTGATACAAGTGTCCTAGCATATGCAGAGGGCACTTGCTTGTTTTATCCTAGGGAGGTGGTAGGGTTATTTTTTAAACTACCCACAATGTGCCAGCCCCTTACAAAGCAAAGGGAGAGTTACTGCTTAGAACTTTATAGCCGAAACTACAAAGCCAAGAAACTTCAGTTTCTTGCCCTAAGAGCAGTTGCTGTTCTAGCTACAGTAACACTGTGAGGAGAAAAGTGAGGAAATGACAAGGCAATTCAAGAGCTGATGATTGATTAGAGTGGGGTGCAAGCAGGAGAAAGCACTGCAAGAAACATGTCCTGTTGCTGCTTCTGAGAATATCTTAGTTTGGAAACCTCTTATAGGAAAGAGATGTTGAGGTTGAAGATCCAGGGCAGAGATGTGAGGGTCTGATGGTTCAGTATCGCCAACTTCTTTCCCTTTGTAGCCCAATTAATTTAGAGCTTAGCCAAAGGAATTTTGCATTAGAGTAAGTATTAACATCCTGTCAAACAGGTATATATGACACTGGTCTGAGTGAATGTGAAGGGGCTTTTAATTTCAGTCCTCAGACCTGTGGAGATCTTCCTCGAAGTGTGACCTTCTTACAACTGAAGCATGATTTTCCTGAGTTCCTGAACATCCCGAGTTGTGGATGTGTTTTCCTAATTAGCATTTCTGGTGCCAGCCTTAGGACCTGCAGATGACACCTGCAAGCCTTAATCTTAGGTACTTAACTGTTGATTTTGTGGGTTTTTTGCAGTACTCGAAGGAGGATGGGGAAGGGAATTGGCTACTTCTGCTAGAAGGAAATACTGAGGAGGAAAAGAGGCACTCTTTTGTGCAGTCATAGGGCAAGGACAAGGGAAGATGAGAGGAGAGGGAATTATTGGTCCTGATCCTACAGTGCAGGTGTTAGTTTTTAGGGATGTGGTTAGGGCAGAGGGACTGCTGCATGCGTGGTGTTTTTTACCAGCTGTCTCAGGCAGTGAACTGCATGGTGAGGCTTGGGAGAAGTGAGGAGTGCCACTCTCCTGCTCAGATGCACTTCAGCTGTTGTCTGACCCACACCTTTGTTTTGCATGCAAAACAAAGAACTAAACACAGGTAGTTCAGTCCCTGGAGGAACAGTCATCTGTTTGTGAAAGACTGCTGCCTACAGAGGAAGATCAGTTGGGGATGAAGGTGATGCATAATTCAAGATACAGCACACAAATAGCGATGAATGGATTTCGCTTTCTCTGTAGAATGACTTTAACATACCATACTTTGACAGGTTTGGATTTAACATTAATATTCTACTAGTTTAGTGTATCGAGAATAATATGCTGCTGAAGTTCCTTGGTGGTTTTTTTATGCTCATTAAAGAACATATCTATCTGAGTTCATCAAAAGCAACTCGTTTGTATAACTTCTCTCTGAGAATCTCTAGATTTCTCTTCTGGCCTTCTAGAAATGCCTGACAAAGAATTTCAGAGCAATTTTCTTTTAGTGAGTATTCTTTAAACTGCATTGAATTGGATTTTATTTTTTGCTGTTGTTTTCCTCTTCATCTGCAATTCACTTCCAGAGGCTTCGAGACAAAGTTATTTGGTTACAGAAGGAACAACCTTAAGAGCCAGGAGTGTGTGTGTGTAATTTAACTATAATCCTGTGCTGTGATTCTACATCACGTTTCTTGGTCCAAGTCAGCCTCATCGCCTCCATTTCCTTGCTTCACTCACATTCCGTCCCTGGGCTTTGTCCTCTGTTATACCTATTTGACTGTTAGCGCAGCTGCCCTTAGAACAACATGCGTGAAGTGATCCAGCACAAGAGCCGCCCAAATGGAAATGCACTTTGGTGGGCAGTGTAAACCTTGTTCTGGTTTAGGTTGTAATCATATGGTCATAGATGTTTGAAGTGACATAGCTCTGGGTATAATGTCTGTTTGAAGAGTTGTAAGGCTTTGTAACTTGAGTTTTCTGTCAAGGGTGTAGTGACACAATTTACAGTCTTTTTGCAGGATGAAGTTATGTAGCTAGATAACGTTTTTAGATGTTTGCACTGTCATTACTATATTTAGCTACTATTCTCTGTGTACCACCAGAAAACAAACTCTGATAGATAAATTCATAAAGCATTGGTTTGCCAAAGCCAGAACTTCACGGTAAGTCTTTTATCTGGGAGGCAGGAGACTTGTGCTAAGTCTCCTGGGGCTTACTGGCTGTTTTGAGGGAGTTTTTCTCACTGTGGTAAAGGGAAACTGAAAAACAATGTTGTTTTGTCATGGTACCGAGCAGGGACAAGAGTCGTAGATTTGAGGGTTTTGTTAAGTGGGAAACCTCCTGTGACAAATTTCTCCCCTCTGTCTTCCATTGCTGTGAAAACCAAAAGGGGTGATTTAAATAATCCACTGTAATTAAGTTAGTTTACTTGTTTTAAGAAGGAATTTATGAATTTTTTCAGCCATCCTTGCAGCATTTGTGGGTTTCAACCTGAACGCCAATTCAAATTAGGGAGGATATTTGACTGTCTTGTTTCTCTTATCTGCTTGATGATGACTTGCATCTCCTGTTTTTTTCCCCCAGTTATTTGTAGTAGATGTCCAGAATGGTCAAATTACCAAGATTCCTATTCTGAAAGATCGTGAACCCGGCATGGTGAACCAGCAGGGGTGTGGTATTCATGCCATTGAGCTCAACCCCTCGAGGACCCTTCTGGCCACTGGTGGAGACAACCCCAACAGTCTTGCAATTTATCGTCTGCCTACGCTGGATCCGGTCTGTGTGGGAGATGTAAGTGGGAGTATTGGGGGGAAGTTTATTCTATCACTTACAGTAATTACTACTCTGAAGTGCCTAAGATCAGAGCAGGGTTAAGATTTGGGAATCTTGTAGTGGAGAGTTGAATTTCTGAAATCTTGAAAATATTCCTGATTATGTTGTGTACTTGCTCATATTTAAGATATCTTGTCAAAAGACAAATGTGAGACAATTCTGAGGGTTCTGAGTCAGATTTCATCATTCAGGTCTACCTCAGATTACTTTTAAGCATTGAAAATGTAACTAAATCCCTAATATTAAAGTGTAATTGTGGTGATAGCTTCTGAAACTAGTTCTAGTGAAAAAGCTCTTTTGAGAAATTGGAAAGATGATAAAAGTTGCTCCAATGTTCCCCTTCCTCAGTGCGGCTAATGTATGTATTATTCCATTGGCTTTGAGGATTAGTTCTAACACAGTGGCTTGTGGCAGTTTGATAGACTGCCTTAATTTCTGAGACATCATGAGGTCCTTTTAAAATAGCCAGTCTTAAGAAGAAAAATAAAGAGGCTGAAATTAGTACAGTGAAATTAGTCCTGTAAGCAGTCTTCTCTCATTTCTCCTTTGTATTCAGGATGTCTCGTAGACGTTAACTACAACAGCAGAGGTCAGGTCAGAGTTTCTGCAGTAGCAGATAACCAGCTGCAGACGGGCTCGACACGGCAGGTTTTTATGACTCGCTCTGTGTTTGCGTGCTGCTCTGACTTTGTGGCTTTTCAAGTGGAGCTAGAGCCTTATGGGCTTTTTTCCCTGCACAGGTTTCTCACCTGCTAAACAAAATATTCTTGAAGTAGTAGTCTTGAAAGATTAATCTGTAGGTCATAGATTCGTAAACATAAGGTTTTGGTTAATTTTTTTTGTAGTAGGGATGTGCATTTGAGGAAGCAGAAGAATGTAGCTACTTTACAGAGGTAAAGAATACCGTTTTCAAAATAAAAAATCAAAGTCCTTAGAATCCAGACAATTTGTCCTTGGTCATAGACTGTTTCTCCATCACCTGATTGCTCTCTATTAATTATACACTTCAAAATCCAAAAGAGTTTAAATTACTGTTAGGTACTTAAACTGTTCCAGCTCGATACTGGACTCTTACCTGTATGTTTTTAATGTAGTTCTCTCATTTTGACTTGGTACTAAAAATCAAAGTGAAGAATACTCTGCTTTGAGAGTACTCTAGAGTATAATGGCTCAGAAAAATCTGTTTTTGCCTTTAGGATGGGCATAAGGACTGGATATTTTCAATCGCATGGATCAGCGATACTATGGCTGTTTCAGGTACAGTAAATTTTTCTCTTTTTTTTTCCCTCCTCTCCAGAATTTTATACTGATGTACAGCACTTGATAGATCTTAGGGAAGCACCTTCGTCAGAGCATTTGAAACTACTTGGATCTACCGTGGCTATTTAAACCCTGCTGGGGCTTAGTACAGTGCTTCCCTTTGTTTTATTTGTAATGCCCTGGTCTAAATCTGATTTTTCTGGTATCAGAAGGAATATTTTGGAGTATCCAGTAGGTGTTGAGTGAGAGAATTTCTAAACACAATCTGATACAGGGAAGGATTCTACACAGGAAGAACAATATCAGGTTATCAGTTAATAACTTTGGAACACAGTAGAGCAGTATATAGGTTTCCTGAAATTATATGAAAGACTAATTAATGAAATCTCTGTTTTGTCAAGCTGTCAGTACAGTTGTGTGTGTATATACATACACCATGGCAGTTAACACAGAAGGCTGTAGTAGAAAAGGTCGGTTATTGACCTTTTAGTAACTAGTTGAGTAATCAGTGTAGCTTCATAAAACATTGCTGAGGTAAAGGCAGCAATGCTAATATGCTCTTGCATTAATTTAGTAGTTTACTGTGTTTCTGAGCTGACAGTGTAGCATTCTGTACATGGAGGTGTCAAACTGCAGGTGACACAATCACAGTAAAAATAAAATACTTGAATTGTTAGTGCCGTGATGTTGTTTTTCTTTTAAAAAAAAAGCTAATCCTGGAATTTGATTTTGAATTTAATATAAAAGTTGATCATTGCAAGTCTTCAGCCCAAATATCTCCATTAAAAAAGAACATTGTCGGTGGTAAGCATGAAGAGAACAGCGGAGATGATTACAGATATCCAAGGGAAACATAAGGACCTGATGGAACAGGAGCACAGCATGTGAGGTGGAACTGTGTTGCTCTCAATGTTCTCTGTGTGCTCAGGCTGGAAGTGGGAGTTAGAAGGCTGTTCTCTGCTGTGTGATGCTTACAGCAGGATGTAGGTTCTAGTCTCCAGACCTGAGACACCAGGGAAAACTTGTTGAAAGCAGTTAGCCAGTCCAGTTGCTAAACTAAGTTTTCCAGAACTTTCCTGGTGATCCTACTCAGGAGAAAACAATGACAACTCACTTCTGTCGTTTTAATCTTAGAGATTTCAATTATATCTGTATCTGAATGTCTGGAGCAGAAGTATCTGAACTCTAAACGTTGAGCATATAGCAAATAATTTTATCTGAATTAAGAAACTAAATGCATGTTTTTCATGACTTTCTTGGGATAGGTTAAATGCCACAGGAAGGAAAAAGGGCATTTGGTTCCATGGCAGATCAAATTGATCATATAGCCTGAGGTTAGAGACTGAGCAGTTCACTTTCTCGCTGCTGTCAGAACTGTTGAGAGAGTATGAGGAGAACCAGGGGCTTGATTATTCTTCTTGGTTGTGTTAACTTACAGAATCACAGAATCATCTGGTTGGAAGAGACCTTTAAGATCATTGAGTCCAGCTGTTCACCCTGCACTGCCAGGGTCCCGAAATGGTGTCCCTCAGCACCACATCTACATGGCTTTTAAACTTACTTACTTTTAAACTTAAAGTCCAGGTAGACAACACCCACAGCTCTTCCTTCTTCCATTAAGCAGGTCACCTTGTCATAGAAGGAGATCAGGTTGGTCAAACAGGACCTGCCCTTCATCATCCGTTGCAGACTGGGCCTGATCACCTGGTTGTCTTGTACATGCCAAGCGATGGCACTCAAGATGATCTGCTCCGTGACTTTTTCCAGCACCGAGGTCAGACTGACAGCCCTGTGCTTCCCTGGGTCCTCCTTCTGGCCCTTCTTGTAGATGGGTGCTATGCTGGCTAACCTCCAGTCCGTTGGTACCTCCTCTGTTAGCCAGGGCTGCCGGAAGATCATGGAGAGTGGCTGGGAGGGCACTTCGCCAGCTCCCTCAGAACCCTCGGGTGGATCTCATCTGGCCCCACAGACTTGTGCACATCTGATTGGTGCAGCAGTTCACTTAGTGTGTTCTTATGGATTGTGGAGCCTTGATTCTGCTCCCTGCCTCTACCTTCTGGTTCAAGAGGCTGAGCACTCGGTGAGCTGGTCTGACCATTAAAGACTGAGGCAAAGAAGGCATTTAGCACCTCAGCTTTATCCTCATCCTTAGTCACTACATATGCCCTCACATCCAGCAAAGGATGGAGAACCTCCTTGGCTCCCCTTCTGTCGTCTCTTATGGCAGTGGCCAGATTAAGCTCAAGTTGGGCTTTAGCCTTTCTAATCTTCTCCCTGCGTAGTCTCGCAAAACCCTTATAGTCAAACTGAGTGACCTGCTCCTTCTTCCACAGGCCATAGAATTTCCTTTTCTTCCTGAGCTCCAGCCAAAGCTCTCTCTTCAGCCAGGCCAGTCTTTTATTCTGTTGGCTTGTCTTATAGCTCACTGTGACAGCGTGCTCCTGAGTTTTGAGGATTTCCCTCTTGAGGATTGTCCAGCCTTCCTGGGCTTCTCTGCCCTTCAGGTCTGTCTCTCAAGTGACCCTACCAACCAGTCTCCTGGAAGGGTCAAAGTCTGCCCTTTGGAAGTCCAGAGTGGCAGTTTTACTGACCCCCCCTTCTTACTGCCTCAAGAATTGAAAACTCTATAATCTCATGGTCACTGTGGCCAAGATGGGCTCCAGCCTTCATATCACCCACAAGTCCTTCTCTGTTGGTGAACGAGACCAGCAGGGAGCCTTTCCTGATTGGTTCCCTCACCAGCTGTGTGAGGAACTTCTGAGGAGCTGTCTTCGGCACACTGCAGGAACCTCGTGGACTGTTTCTTCACTACTGTGTTGTATTGCCAGCAGAAGTCCAATAAACTGAAATCCCCCACAAGAAGGAGTGGCGCCCATCGTGAGACTTCTCCCAGGTGCTTGTAGAATATTTCATCTATGTCTTCATTCCAGTTGGGTGGCCTAGAGCATACTCCCACTGTGATATCTGCCCTGTTGGCCTTTCCCCTGATTTTAACCCATAAATGCTCTATGCATTCGTCACCATTGTTGATCTCAAGACAATCAAAACTCACTGACATGCAGGGCCACTCCACCACCTCTTCTTCTTGGCCTCCTGTAGAGTTTGTAGCCATCCAACGCAGCAGTCTAGTGGTGCAGGTTGTCCCACCATGTTTCTGTGATGGCAACTGTGTCATGGCTCCAGCCTTCATATCACCCACAAGTCCTTCTCTGTTGGTGAACGAGACCAGCAGGGAGCCTTTCCTGATTGGTTCCCTCACCAGCTGTGTGAGGAACTTCTGAGGAGCTGTCTTCGGCACACTGCAGGAACCTCGTGGACTGTTTCTTCACTACTGTGTTGTATTGCCAGCAGAAGTCCAATAAACTGAAATCCCCCACAAGAAGGAGTGGCGCCCATCGTGAGACTTCTCCCAGGTGCTTGTAGAATATTTCATCTATGTCTTCATTCCAGTTGGGTGGCCTAGAGCATACTCCCACTGTGATATCTGCCCTGTTGGCCTTTCCCCTGATTTTAACCCATAAATGCTCTATGCATTCGTCACCATTGTTGATCTCAAGACAATCAAAACTCACTGACATGCAGGGCCACTCCACCACCTCTTCTTCTTGGCCTCCTGTAGAGTTTGTAGCCATCCAACGCAGCAGTCTAGTGGTGCAGGTTGTCCCACCATGTTTCTGTGATGGCAACTGTGTCATGGTTTTCTTGCTGCACAATGGCTTCTAGTTCCTCCTGTTTGCTGCCCGTGCTGTGTGCATTGGTGTAAATACACTTCAATTGGGCTATTCATCCCAACCCCTTTTTTGGGGGGAGAGAAGGCCTAATTCTGGCCTGACCATTCTCGGGAGCTGCCATAATTCCTAGCACACCAGTATCCCTTGTCACTGTGCTGTCACATGGCACACTGCCCTCTAGTCCTTCTGGTGTGGCAGTCCCAAGGGGCTCACTAGCACACCGATGCGTTAACACTGATGTGCTGCTCTCAAGGCTTAGCTCCAGCGATCCTGATTTTATCCCTTTCCCCCTTCAAATCTAGTTTAAAGCTCTTCCAGTGAGCCCTGTGAGCTCCTGTGCAAGAATTCTCTTCCCCCTTTGAGACAGGTGCACCCCGTCTGACGCCAGCAAGCTTGGTGCTGTGTAGAACAACCCATGATCAAAAAACCCAAAGTCTTGCTGGTGATACCGGTCTTGGAGGTAGGTATTGACCTGGTGGGTCTTCCTGCTTTTCTCCTCATCATTCCCTGCAACTTGAGGGATAGGGGAGACCACCACTTGTGCTCCTGATCCCTTGACAAGTTGTCCTAGGACCCTGAAATCTTTCTTGATTCCCCTCAGGCTTCTTGTTTGGAGTTCATCACTGCCTACCTGAAAGGTCAATAATGGATAATAGTCTGAGGGCCGTGCCAGGGTGGGAGATTTTCTTGCTACATCTTTAACCTGGGTTCCAGGGAGGCAGCAGATTTCTCTGTGAAGTGGGTTAGGTCTTCAACAAGAACAAGGCAGGGCTGTGTTTCTAAGACCTGAAGGAGCATGTATATTTCGGTAGTCAATAAGTGTAAAATTCAGCTCTTGACTAAGAAGCCATAGCTGAGGGAGAATGCATCAATTCACTCAGTTGTACAGGCTGGACAAAAAGATTTCCATGGCAAGAGCTTCAGGTGGGCTGAATAATTCCCAGGTTGCCATAAGCCTACAGTAACAAATGATTTTCTCCTTGGCTTCAGGGCTAACCAGCTGAGCAACATGCTTTGACTTTTTCCCTTGCTAGGGCTATTAAAAGGGACACCTTCCTCTTAAAGTATGTCAGGATGCCTAGAAATTCCACTGCTGAGTGTTCAGCCTCCATAACAAACAGGATTAGATGCCACTGAAAGCAATCAGCATGTAAATGGAGTGGCAGGATGTCTGTCATGTGCTTCCTGCTGCTATGCCATTAGGGGACTCCTTTTGTGGTTGGCCGTAGCAGGTGATAGTGGCAACTACTGAATCCGTCTGTGAGGGGGCAAAGCCATCTCTGCTGTGCTCCATCACCTGTGTTGCAACAAGATGTTGTGCTTAAGTCTTTGCAGCTTATTCCTTATGATGTACTGAAGCCCATAAATTTAGTAGGCTGATGAAGATACTGAGTTTCTTCTGGCATCTTCCTTATGCATTTGCTGTGAGAGGAGGAGGGATGTGTGTTATTCAT